>NW_006800151.1:767999-796782 GCF_000485575.1 Poecilia formosa
TATATATATATATATATATATATTGTGTTAGAGTTTCATCCTAACACAAAAACTTTTTTATTCTCTTAGTGTTTCCATTAAGTGAATTCATTTTTCTAATTGCAATTTGTGCAACTTTATGGTCGACAGAAACGGAGCTACTTACAGACATTTCTATTTTGTCTCTGGAAATATTAGTAAGTATCTTTGTTGGGACTTTCTGGGGCGCCTCAGAGCTGCAGGTTTGATTTGATGGCTCAATCTCAGAGTTAAAAAAAAGCTGTAAATGTTCCCACTGGCTTGGAGTTTAATGACAGACATGGGAGAAGCCCGCCGGGTCAGCATCCAGAACCCCCACATGCAGCTCTCTGTGACAGAAAAACTGCTTTTGGAGAAGTTCAGGGTGTCTTAATTTCAGGGTGTGGGCGTTCAGGATGCTGCAGCTCTGTGAGAGCAAACCTTCAATAAGGCATTGAGCTAGCTTCTACTTGAACGGCTTCGGCTAAGCGTCATGTCAACACACTTTAACGTGTTGGTGTGCGTTGGCTGAGGAAGCTGAAGGTTGTTTATGTCAGCAACGCTGTGGGTATCCCGCAGAAAATCACGTGTGTTTATCAAATCCTGACAAACTCTCAAAGATTTCACTGACTAAGGAAAATCTCTAAACACACACACATGCAGAGTGTGTGTGTGTGTGCGTGTGTGTGTGTGTGTCACAGGGACTTTGCATTGACTTCCATTCATTTCTAAAACCCAACCCAAAAACAGCTCATCCTCTTATGGGCCCCACAACGTAGTATTTGTTGGAAAAATGGCCCTTGCAAAGGCCCCAAACAAACACACAAGATGTAAACAGACAAAGAAACATAAGCCACAGAACTGTTCTTTATTAGCACTCTGTTGCTTTTGTCACTGTTTGAGAATGTAAATTAAAAACAAGATCAAAAAGAAAACTGGCCTGGGAGAGTTCAATCAATGGCAATAAATGTTGACAAAACCCTTTCGCATCTCAACACCGTCAGCAAAAGAAAAAGCAGGAAAACGTGATTGTGACAAGAAAAATATTCTCTTGCAAGTCTGTGCCAACTTTAGTTCAACACCGTCTGCTCTGAATATTCATAAAGATCGTTGGAGATTTCTTTGTTTCAGTAGGAAATTTTTCATTGAAGCGGACAGAAGTGCATGTGGGGTACCCCAAGGTTCAATCCTAGGACCCCTCTCATTCAATAGCTACATGATCCCACTGGCCCAGGTTATAACAGGAAATAAGATCAGCTACCATGACACACAGCTCTACATCACGACGTCAACAGTCCAATGCTGGCGGCACGGCGGAGAGAATAGCACTCAGCTAATTACCGGTAGCAACTGGTAGAGGACTGAAAAACGAGAGCTGACGCCGACACAGGACTTAACCATTTCTACTGAGACGACTGACAGACTGACGCTGACGCTGACAAAGACGAAGGTAGACGTACGACAAGGATCCGACCAGAGACAAAGACAACAGGTGGGTAGGAGGGTAATCAAGGAATGAGACACAGCTGGGATCAATCAACAGGGAAGACACAGAGACAACAGAGACTCAGGACAGAAACTGAACACAGAAAAACCTTAAAATACACAGAAACGCGGATC
Organism: Poecilia formosa; assembly: GCF_000485575.1. NCBI lineage: Eukaryota > Metazoa > Chordata > Actinopteri > Cyprinodontiformes > Poeciliidae > Poecilia > Poecilia formosa. Next base: position 769,617 of record NW_006800151.1, read on the forward strand.
ATGACAGTTTTGGGCCAAATCAAGATCCTGAATGCTCTTAAAGGGCCAGTTGTGCCAGAATATTGGTAAAACATGTTCACAAACTATTAAAATATCAATAAATCCTTCTAATTAAATAATATTACTGAACACCTTTTCAGTTCCTCCAGGATTTTGTGATATTTCTGTGATTTTTTGCCATAAAAATCAAAGTGTCTGTGGTACTAATTTGGAGATATTTGCGCTTATTTATGACGGAAAATGCGACTTTTTATATAGATCCTGGACTAAAATCTAACATCAATTAAGGTTGAAGCAGCTGTTTAGTTCAAGTAAAAAAGTTTTTGACAATTTCTGAGAAAAATCTGCAATAAACTCCCAATTATGTAAAAGTGCAAAAACGTTGTTGATTTTGCGTGAATTTCCACGATAATTCTCAAGAAACTGGAGGGACTGATAGATATAATTTAGCAATAAGCAGATAAAAACTGCATTGATTTGATTAATAACATGATATTTAAGTACATTTATTGTTTAGACTATAATCTAGAGGGCCACATAAAAAGCTACCATGGGCCGGATTTGGCCCACGGGCCTCGAGTTTGACACATGTGCTTCTCATATGTTCGAACAATTAGAGCACTTCCAGTTAAAGCAACACGTTCCGATATTCAGCCACACATTTCAAATGTTCACTAAGCTTTTGTCTGACAATAAAACAGTTTTATCCCGTTTCTACTTAAACAGCTGCAGCAGCATCCTGTGTTGTGTTGCAGGTAGCCTGCAACTCACAGCTAAAGTAAAACCAAAACATGTTTACTGCACATATGCAACACTTAGACATGAAAGCTGTCCAATCTCAACCAGATGTAAACGCAATCAGCACTGAAAAGCCTCCACTTCCTCAGGCATGGCTTTCAAATCCACACCTTCACAGCTGCAGCCAGTAAAGACAACGAAACCTTTAAACTCAGGTCTTTGTTTTCTGCACACCAGTGGAGTACATAGGATGAACACATGTCAAATCTAACCTTTATTGCTGCACAGTTGAGTTCAGACAACAACTCAGAGAGGCAGGTTGTTTGTTCTCTGTGGTTCAGCTGCAGCTTGCAGTAAAAACCTCATTTAAGTATGTTTTTTTTTTTAGTCTCTGTTCATGCAGAAACTGTGAACTTGAAGTTCGACCTGAACTTTTAACACAGCAGTGCATCATAAAATCAAGTGGGTGCAACACACTTAAAGCAGTTCGGTGTCATATTTCGTGTCGGCGTCTCTCCATGGGAAAATGATAAACAGCTTAATGCATCCTCTTGTCAATGAGGTGTAGCCAACATATAGGATTGTAAGTTGTTGTTTATTTTACCTTTTCAGACTTTACTGGACTGTTTTCCTCTTGTCGACATTAGAAGATTTTTATTTTGCTGCTGCAATTTTCAAATTAACCACAAATGCATGAAGTTTCGACAAGCGGATCCAAAATCAATGTTTTTTTTAAATGTTTTATACATGTTACTACATTTCTGTTGTAACTTTTTGCTCTATTTAGACTGATCATGTAAATTGGCAATAAAAAATAATAGATAATGTTATTTGTAGGATTCTAACTGGACCATAAAGTTGACCAATAAACTAAAGAACTAAAACTAAGTAAATAACTCCACTAGAACGACTCTTTTGGGTCAGTTTTCCTGCACATATTTAGCTCAAAGTATTTTATCTTTCAACGTTTTTCATTTAAATCAAATAAGACTTAAAAATCTCTTTACTATAATGGTTTGCTACATGTTACATTACACTGCAGGTGTTAATAAAAGTATTTTAAACATATGGTTCTCATGATGAGGCCTTTGCTTTAATAAACTGATGTCATTGAGAGAGTAAATCCAATTGAAAACAGAACTTAGTTGTTCAAGTAATGTTGTTTGTTCTTATCTCGAGCCATATAAAAGAAAAAAAACGCATATTAGGGAATATATATACGTCCAGTTATGCACAAATAAAGTAATAAACGAATCAGACATTAACAGTCGTCAAATTGATGTTTTATATAATAAAATGTCTGTTAAAATTTTAGGTGAAGTGTTAAATAAAAAGTGTTTGTGTTGTTTTAACACCACTCTGCTTTAAAATAACACTGCCAGTGCAACCTGTAACATATTTAGGTTGTTAAATGCGAGTGTTTGGTGGTTGGTGTCGTTTAAGACGCGGCTTCTCCAAACAGAGATGATTCAAAAAGCAAACATTGAAAACTGCTAATGTTTGTTACCTCGAGAAAGCTGTGCATTTCCTGTGAGATTACCCACAAAACAAAAGATTCACGTTCTTAATCTAACATAATGCAGAACACCAGTTGGTAACACTGTTGCCTTGCAGTGAGAAGGTTCTGGGTTCTGGGAGTTTGGGTTTTCTGCAGGTTCTGCGTCTTCTTCATCCAAAAACACGACTGTCAGGTTTACTGAGCTCTAAATGTCCTTAGGTCCAGGTGTTACTTTACAGCATCGTATTTAACAATGTCTGGTGTTAATTTGACTAAAAGATGGGCGTCAATCTTTTAACACTTTGTTGGTTTATTCTATTTGCTATTTGTTAATAGCAAATAGTGTTTGCTATTAACAAATAGCAAACACTATTTGTTAATAGCAAATAGTGTTTGCTATTAACACTATTAACAAAGTGTTAATAGCAAAGTGTTAACACTTAGCAAAATGTTAAAACTTTGCTATTAACACTTTGCTAAGTGTTAACACTTAGCAAAGTGTTAACACTTAGCAAAATGTTAACACTTAGCAAAATGTTAAAACTTTGCTATTAACACTTTGCTAAGTGTTAACACTTAGCAAAGTGTTAACACTTAATTTTGTTGGTGTTAAATTAACATTTACACGTTGTTCACAAATGATGTTGTAACACCAGCTGGTGTGAACACATAGACACTTTGTTGGTGTTAATTTAACACCGGCATTTTTACTGTGTATTTAAACATGAACAAAAATGCATTTATCTCAAAAAACAGTTGGAAGAAGACGACCTTATTCACTCAAACTCCCTATTTGTGTTTGTAAGCTGCGTTGTAATTTGAGATTTAGCTGAGAGTGTCATGTACACGTGTTTTTCATTACGTTTCTTCAGTGAGTTTCTCCACGACCTCTGCATATCTGCTGTTTTCCATCCAGACAGAAGCTCCCAGACGGGAGAACAGGGAAGAGGGAAAAGAAGAGAAGAAGACATTAATCTTATCCACAAATGGAGATGTTATAACAAAGAGAGTACCACACTCACCCCAGGGATTTTAGGCATTTGGATAAAGAGAAGTAGATCTCTCTCTCTCACACACACTCTGCATCCATTCAGCTCCTGAACATGGCTTTCCTTTCTCCGCTGTGTGAGTTCATCATTCAGCTGCAGCTTTTGGATGCCTCCACTGAAACTCGCTGCTTTTACAATATAATTGGATGTGACTACATATGAGGCAAATTGAGATTGATTTGGAAACGGGTCGATATCAGTAAGTGACCAGCCATGCTGTGTTGCACAAAGCGCCCGCGGCCTTTCCCCCCCACACACACACTTCGCTGCTTGTCCCGTTCTCATTTTGAACCACAACATCTTAACCCACTCCCGGGCGTCTGCACCGGCTTATTAGTGGATGATGGGGGAGAACGGAGGTGGAGGGGCAGCAGCCATTACAGGAACCACCTGCTTTCTACCCATCGCATTACTTAGCCTCTCAGCCGTCATACACACTCTATAGCAACCTGAATACCATCCGCTTAAAAGCCCCTCTCACTCGCTACAACAGAAATCCAACTTTATGAGATTAAAGAGAGCGAGGTGCAGAGGAGAAGCAAGACGGGGCTGAAGAAGAGGAGAGCCGTGTCCAGGGGAAATGCAGCACCGCAATCCGAGTCCTTCTTTTTTTTTTTTGCACATCGTAATGGCCTCTGATAGGCAGCCGTTTCATCTTCAATACGGCGGCAAACAAGCAGCACAGTGGCAAGAAACCGGGGAACACAGAGGGGGGATTCAACAGCTGTAAATAAGAGCTTTATGGGAGATGAGATGTGTGGTGTCCATCCATGATTTTATGCAAATGGAAGCACCCGAGGGCTTTGGTGCTTTCAGAGGAATGTGTGTGACGAGTGGATTAGCGGGGAAAAAAATTCCTGCACTAAAACTGAAGATGTTGTGAACCTACTGTGGAAGTGAGGAGGCTAAATTCAAAAAGTTGGCTGAAAACAAAACGTTGACCGTGTTTTCTTTCTCCATTAAAAAATCAGTTTCCCCAGAGATTCTGTGTCTATTTACTGCCACTGACTGAACTACTGCTGCTATTTCCGTCTATTTGTTTCTGGACACATAATGAAGCCAAATCCACATTTATCTTGGCCTTCAACATATCTGGATTTATCTGCAGGGAAACTCAAGATCAACGGATCCACATACGCCGTCATATCGATATAAAGTAATGTGTAATCGCCGCAGTATGTTTTGTGTCTGATTTTTCTCTCATTTCATTTTCACACTTCTTTGCTTTAAATCCTCTTCAGATACAACACCGGCCTGATCTTTGAAGGAAGACATTTGGTGGAAGAGCACATTTTTTTTCAGGATTCCTGCATTTGAAATCTGCAATGACATAAAAACCTCCTGAAGAATTGACAGTCAGGGAGCCCATTATTACTGCTTGCAGTTCTAGTTATCTATTTGTTTTTCCTCCACAGAAAGTTCTACTATTTTGGGATAAAAAGTTCACTCTTCCTCATCTGACATTGAGCCTTGTATTTTCAATCCTTTTGAGTTATTATTGCATTATTCATATCTGACATAAGCTGAGAAAATCGGCTGTGACAGTTCGATCAACAACAGAAGTAAACACATGAATGTGACGCCGTATGTCTGGCACATAATTTATAAAAACAAAATCTCTCGAGTCAGGTGAAGAGGCGTGAAAGGTAAGATTAAATAAACACGGCTCTGTCACCGTTTTCCCACCTACCTCAGCGCAGAGCTGAAAAGACAGAAACAAATCTAATTTTTATCCTTCAAATCTCTTGACCCTGAACACGGGGACTGTTTAGATGGAAACACACATGTGGTTTATAAAAATAATAGATACCAAACATAAGAACGCTGCAGAAATACAAAATCTAACCAAGTATTTTTGGACTAGCATCTTGAAACAAGACTAAACTAACAAGTAAAACATATGAGCTTGTTTTACATCATAGTTCCTTAATATGGATTTTAAAAAGTACCGGTAGATTATTTTACTTTTGAGAAAGATGTCTTGTTACAAGCGAAATAATCTGCCAGTTTAACTAGTACTTTTTAATCAATATTAAGGTATTATGGAATAAACCATTTTAGATTTGGTCAAAAAACAACCCCATCATAGAGACAAAAACTTTTTCCCACAATTGGTTTGTTTCCATTAAGCAAATTTATTGTTGAATTGTCAAATTGCGTAATTACAACTCTGGAAAAAAATAAGGGACCATACTGTAAAATGATGAGTTTCTCTGATTTTACTCTTTATAGGTTTATGTTTTAGTGAAGTGAACATTGTTCTTTTATTCTATGAACTGCTGACATGTCTCTGAAATTACAAGCAAAAATTTAATATTTATTTGCAGAAAATGAGAAAAAGATGCAAAGCTTTCAGACCTGAAATAATGCAAAGAAAACCAGTTCATGGTCATTTAGAAACAACAAAACTAATGTTTAACTCAGGAAGAGTTCAGAGATCAATATTTGGTGGAAAAATTAGGAGGTTTTTATATTTAAGTTTTTTTTTGCATACACAGGAATGTGATAAGGAAGCGCAATAACTGCTTAGAACTAAACAAATTATTTTTCTCCCTTGGTCACCATTTTGACTCTTTATTTTATTGTTTTAAATAAAATTGCATTTCTTGCCAGTGAAAATCCACTGCTACCAGATATTAAGCAGTGATTTTGTCCTGGCGCTGTTATGGTCTGGCTCTTAAACCATAACAAATGAAAGGGAAGCAACACCAGAGATATTTTAAAAGGGAATTTATTTAACAAAAATCATAACTGGTTGGGGGAAAAAGGGGAGAGTGGCAGGGAGACAGGAAGAATGAGCTGCTGAGTCAGAGAAAGTGATGCATCTTAAGGTGGATCTGACGTCATCTGGAGACACTGGCCAGCTGCCTCCACTTCCAATCAGCACCAATTAAGGAGTCCAAAACATGGATGTTAGAGACCCAAAGGAAAAGACCTTGGGCCGTAACAGCGCTTTACTCGTCTCCTTTGCCTTGGACCGCATGCTGAGGAGATGAGGGTCAACAATAGCATGCGAGTCCAGAGATAAAGCAGCCTTATTTTTACGTCTGGCGGTGCCAGCTGTGATGGACAGTGCCAAGGTGCAGGAAAGTGCCAGCGCCACGCTGTGATGAATGGGTCCTGCGGTGCGTCGTGACTCACTCTGCCTCTGGCGGGCACTGTGCCCACCCCCACTTCCCCACTCTTGGACGGTTCTGTGTCTTCGCTCCTGCAGCAGATGAGTCACAGGGGCTGATACAGTATGAGATGGAAACAAGGAGCAAGACGAGGGAATTAATAAAATAAAAGAACAAGGAGCTCGCTCGCCATTAGCTCTCCTCTCCAGACCTAAGCCCCTGCGACACACGCTGATGGCACACTTAATTTAATTTAGGATTTTTAATCTAAGAAAAGGGAGCTGCGCTGTTAAAGCCAAGGCTTTCATCTTTCTGGGGATTTCACATTGGTATGAGAACTTTCTGCAGGTGTCAGCCATGATGGCTTCAATTTATAGGGTGGTGGGCACAAGTTTGACTTTTATGCAAGAAAATGAGCTAAGACTGCTGCTAATGTAACTGGAAAATGGAGCGGCTGACACCTGACAGCCACTCAAACCACACCACCGTTTTCTGAATTATTATTAATCTGCTGTCCTCCGCATGCGGCACGCACCCTCCTGGCTTGCATACATCAAAAAGAGGTTGGGGTTTATTTAATGACCCCCAAGTCTTTGTTTTGTCTGGCATTCCTGAGCCCGTGTTGCATTGTGGGTAGAGGAATTTCTCATTTGTCCGGCGTTGACTGAGTGGCAGTGTTGTCCTTTCGGTGACACGCCGAGGATCTGCCGGGAGGAGCCACACGGCTCATCTGATACTAATAATATCCAGCCGATATTTATCAGTGGCAGCTGCAGGTGATTATATTTACATCAAGCAATCACCAGAACCAGAACCTGGAAATATATATATTTAGAAATCCTGCGACCCGAAGAAGTGGAGCTACAAACAGTGTAATTAAAGCCATTTTTAAACCATTATTTACTCATCAATAGAGATGAAGAAACAATCAAAGTAGACGACAGTTCAAAACCAGATATCTGCTGGGTTTCCCCCAGAAAGCTTGCTAAGACTGGTGGTTTGGGCGCTCAGGCAGTCACGCTGCATTTTTGAGCAAAAAATATTTAAAATTGATAGGAAATTTGAAAATATCACTTAATAATTATGTGTTATTGGAAGATTGGAAGATTAATATCTGAACACCAACTATTAAGTCTTAAAAAATGCAAATATTTTTGAAAAACTTGAATAAATAAGCAATGCTAAGCCTGGTGGGGTTGCAAGCAAAGCCTGGTGGCCCGCCAGGCTTAAGACACTGGGGGAAACCCTGTATCTGCACAAAGTGAATAAAAAAAGACAAACATATTTGTGTTAAATCAGACTTAAATTTTCTTGTTTTTGTTTATTTAGAGTTACCAAAATTATTTATATTTGGTAAATGCCAGAAAATTGAGTAACAACATTTTTCAGAGATTTGTTTTGTAACTTTTCTCGAATTTAGTCAGAATCAGGGATAACTATCTTTTGAAATGAATGACTTGGGTTAACATGATACTGACCAAATATAAGTAAACAAATGAATTAGAAATAATTTTAACTGACCTAAAGTAGGAAATATTTGGTCTAATTTAACGTTCAAAAGTGAGAAAAAAAAATAACTTGTGTCTTTTTATTCAGTTTATGTAAATATATCCACATAAGAATTCAGATGTTTTAAATTTGTGGTCTTTGCGTAAGTCCATCTCATATTATCACGTGAAATGAGAAGAAATGAAATTAGTTTTCAGTCTTAATGAAGAAGGTGATAGAAAAAGATCAGCGACCGTTTAAAACTGGAAGAAGCGCACGTAGCAATCAGGCGCTATAGAGCAAAGCGATAGCTCCGGCTAATTAGACCTGCAGAGATGGCGCTTCTCGGATCTGGGTCTGAAAAAACAGATGGGCAAGTGCTCGAGACTTGGCACGGACTTCGGGTTACCAACGGAAATTCGAGTTTCTATCACAGCTGAGACTCTGTAAAGGACGATGTGTAATTACGGCTTCTGTGGACGGCAGCCAAAGGAATTAAATCCTGCATTCTCACTGGCACAAACTGAGTAATTTATGAATTATTCAATGAAATCAGCCGAGGGACACAAGGAACACAAAAGATTGTGACGATATTCTTTGTTTGGGTTAGACAATTTCTGAGTTCATGCACAAATCGACTCAACTGAATGCAATGCCTGGTAAAAACTGAAATAGCTTCAGCAATTACATAACAAAAGACTGAATAGTAGTTACAGTTTCCAAAGAAGTCCTTGAACTTCTTTATTTGACCTTCACTTGCCTGATTTTTTAAGCATGAAGAGAAGAAAACAATAATCAGAAACAACCAGACAGAAATACTAAAAACAAAACTGATGATGGCTGTGCTTCTTCACATGAATAGTAAATAATTTAATTTAAATTTAAATGTGTGTAATGCACAACAAAAAACACAAACCAAGTAATTTTGGTCTGGTTTCTTGTGCAGATATCTTACTACAGTTGAAACAGACAAAACTAACTTTTTATCACAAAATAAGAGTAAATAATTACTTAATATTGGTAAAATAGTATTACACTGTAAAACAGTTGAGCTGCATTTAGTTGTCTTTACTTTCTTCTACTCTTTAAGTCGAATAAATTTAGTGACTTTTAGATTTTGTGAGTCTGTGAAAGATAAACTTACAGTAAAAAAGTTATGCTGGCTTTTTATTAATGTTTTCAAACCTCCAAGTTAAAAAACTGAAAGAAGAAAAAGACAGGAGTAGGAACTATTTCCCAGAATGCTTAGCGGTATGTTGTTGTATCCTGAGGTGGAAGTGCGTTACATTGATCTGTTTTATTAATGCAAATGTTTATTTTAATGTCCTGTTCACACTAAATGTTTCTGCGCTGAATTCACTGTGACATTTAATAAAATTCATCATCAACTCAGAAATTTTGTTCATGCAATTTGAAACAAATTTAAATTATTCAGAAGTAAAACAAGTAATTACTTTAACTTGATAATGTGAGGGAAAATATTAGAGACATGTGCTCTTTAGCTAATTACTTCTTCCATTTTGTGAAATAATTATTTGGTTTAAATTGCAGCATTAAATTAAAACTCACAACTCAAAATTAATGAAATTAAAAAACTAAGTTTAGACAACTTGTCTCTTGTTATTAAATCAACTTCATGAACTTTAATTTTTGAGTTAAAACCAAAACAGTTTTCTTGTTGGTTTTTCAAGGCAGCAGGTGGACTTTCATTTCCAAGTTAAACCACATTCAGATGTTTTACAGTGTAATTCCTCTGGTAGATTATTTCACTTATAACGTTGGGGGAAAACCTCTTATTAGTGAAATAATCTGCTAGTGGAATGAATATATTCAAGATTTATTTTACTGAAAAGAAGCTCATATTTCTTGCTGAAATGTTACTTTTAACTAAATTCTGTCTTATTTTGAATGTACTGAGATGTTTGCATTAGAAACTGAACCAAAAATACTTTGTAAGGTTTCTGTTTTTTGCAGCGTGAACACTATTACATAAAATCCACGAGTGCTATTTAGTCATTCATCAAGTCTCACTGCAAGTGGAGCCTTGTAAGAGCCTTCTTTTAGTATTAATCAAGTCTTAACTTTTTCTTTAAATAAAATGTTCACTTTAATAATCCAGTAGATTTATCAGCCTCCAGTTCTCTCACTTCCAGCCCATAAGTCATTTTGTCACCAGCAGAGCAGCAGAAAGTCTCAGTGAAGCTGACAGCCAGGCATGGATAACGTCATGAACAAAAAAAATAAAAATATCCAGGCATGTCGTCTCAGTAACGCTGCAGTAATGAACAATCCATTAGCACGGGTCGGCTCATTAGAGGAGAGCCGACTGTCACGGACCTGAGCTTTCATCTGGCTGTTTGTTTGGAGGAAAGGGTGTTGCTGCACAGTGAGCGACGTGTGTGTGTGTGTGTGTGTGTGTGTTCCCGCTCGCATGTGCTCAACTGGTGGAGTGAATTACTCCATGACCAATAAGGAGAATGACAAAGTCTCACTGAGAGTGTGTTTATTTTCCAGACTGTTTGATCCATCACATTTAACTGAAACCTGTAAACCGCGCCACCCTGCACCCACCATCAAGAGAAAAAATAAACCTTGAGAAATGTGAAAATCTTTCCACTTCCTCCCAGGGCCTTCGCATTAGCCAGTGACCCGTGTCGAAGCGAACCGGTTCCGATTCGAACCCCTTCCTCCCCTCACAGCAGCGGCCGATCCACATGCTCTAAATCACCAGGCCTGGGCTTGACAGCGTGCGATGGTGCTGAAAACATCTTTCCCAGCTTGTGACGGATCAGCCAAGGAATAAAACGCAAAAGAATATGAGCAGGGATAAAATGGTGGCAAGAGAAAAACGCAGATTATAAAAAAAAAAAAAAAAGATTACTGTCATGCAGCAGTGAAATAAATGAGTATTTTCCTTCTTAGATAATTAAAATCTACGATGGAGCGTTAGGGCCATGCTAAGAAGAAAAATACAGTTAAACTACAAGAATAAAGTCCTAATATTTTTCAGAATAAAGTGAGAATATTTTTTTAAATAAAGTTATATTATATTGAGAATGAAGTCATAATATTTTGAGAATAATGTCTAAATATTACGACTTTATTCTCAAGCAATTTCTCTCCTAATATGACTTTATTCCCATAATTTTTCCCCCTAATAGTTCGAATCATATAACAAATTTCAGATGCAGTTTTCTAATGATTATTTAATTAAAGGGGGAAATAATGTTTTTCCAATCACATTGTGTCATTTTATACTTTTTCAAGTTTTACCTCATGTTATCAAAATGCTGTTTATATCAAAAACAACTTTAAAGACATTTGACTTCACATTATAGGCTTGAATTTGAAACCTTGAAATTGGTCTCTGTCGCTTTAAGAAGCTCCTGCTCTTTTCCGACACTCTCCCTTCAACAGGTCATCAAAAACAATGCTTCTCCACGCCGTCCATTGATATTTGAACTTAATTTTCACTGGGACGCTGTGACATGACCCCTCAAATGTTACAAAAGACTCCACCAAATTTCTCCACATTCAAGTGTGATGAAACAAAAACAGAAGAAATCTGTCAAACAAGGTTTCCTGGCACCATATAAAGTAACATGGGAAGCCTGAACGGTATTTAAAATGAGCTCCTCGCTCATCCCTTAATACAGCAGCTGATTTCAAATGCTTACAATAATCATAAAAACGGTGGTAAACCACGGAAGAGGTTAGTCGCATGAGGAGTCAATTGACTGTTTAGTAATTTTCCATAAATACTGTCTCAACTTTCAGTGCTGAAATTAGAGGAAAATCAGCCCATATTAGAGCTTCACTCTGCATTTTAGTTTGAGTAAAAAGCAGTAAATCCTTTTGCCTGAGCTGCAGTGCAACTGACACCAGGCTTCTTACATTTGGAGAGGATATGCAGAGAAAATAGGAGCATTGTGTTTGCATTTGCAAACATTCCTGAAGAAATAAATGGGTGAATAAGCATTAAGGCTGTCGCTGAAGCAACGGGGGAGCCGATGGAGAACTGAAGCGCTCCGTTTCTTTAGGGATCAATTCTTCCCCTCACAGCCCAAACCCAACCATGAAACACATGGAAGCCATAAAAACCGTAGAGTCAGAAATCTGGGCATGGCTGCACAGAAACCTTGGACTGGAGGGGAAAAAAAACAAAACAGAGATCACATGGAAACTAGAGGATGTCAAACTGAAGGTCCGGGGACCAAATGTGGCCCACTGTAGCTTTTTATGTGGCCCCTCTAGACTCCAGTTTACATCAATTAGTCCCTACAGTTTTTTGACAAATCACATAAAATTCACACAAAATCTACAGATTCCCACATTTTTTCTGATTTTTACAGCAAATTTGTCTCAAAATTGGCCAAAAACATTGGGTTTAAATGACTGCTGCCTCAACCTTACTTGAAACAACGGTTGATAAAAAGTCAGTCATAAAAATTCCTTACAAATATTTCTAAATTAGCGTCACAAAATCTGTGATTTTGATTACAAAAAACACACAAAAACATTTACAAAATCCTGGATGGATGGACTGACCAGTGTGAAAAGATGTTCAATATTATTTAATTTTAAGCAACACTTACTGAATGCTGAAACAAACAGCTATTTGTTGATATTTTAACAGTTTAGTGGGTTTTATCAATACGTTCTGGGACAGCTGGCCCTTTAAGAACATTCAGCCCCTGAATTAGAATACATTTAGAATTACAACTTAGCAGGATTATCTTTATATTAAGGTCGTTGTTTGTCCCTACATCCTGTGGGTTTTCGCAGGTCGATAACAGACACACAGGCACACCCAGTAGAAGGAAACAAACGCACCCAGTACAACGCTTTCATGCTATTGGCTGAAAGGTTGCCAGGCAACGGTCCTTTTCTGTCCAAGCCAGCAGAAAATGAGGGTTTGTTAGTGGAGGTTTGATCAGAGCAGAGACGAGTTTTGAACGCAAGGAGAAAAGTTTAAGAAAACAGAGTGAATATTCGGAAGAGAGTAGAAAAGTTTTGAGAAGACAGACATGAAATCCTGCTTTCAGACTGAAAATGTGTGCTCTCGAATTATGGCAGAAAAATCCCCCATAGTTGGAAGGTTGATTTAACAGTAACAAGTCTTTAATGCATTTTCATGCACCACAGTTTGTAAGCTAATAGTGTTTTCTATGTTTGTTCTATATTAATAAATAATAAAGCTAAATGTTGGTTCTCCATGTTTGATGTTCTGGGTTTCTAAGTCCTCCATAATGTTCAAACCAACAGGACTTCCTCCAGGTCCAACATTAGGCCTGTCTTTACCCTGACGTCGCAGCGTCTTCCCATGGGAAATAAAATTATTGAATCTGTGTGGAAGCTCAGGGCTCCAGCAGGTCAAACAATAACATCAAACCTTTTATTACAGAAGCAAGTAGAAAACCTTCAAGATGGGCTGTGTCTTTAAGAGATGAATCTATTCTTTCTCCCAATGTAACCCAAGCTGTATTTGGGGTTTCGCAAGGAGAAAAAGGAACCCATAAAGAAAAAAAAAGAAAAAGAAAAGCCTCCCATGTACTTTCCCTTTCGCCTCTTACCAATGGCAGAACATATAAATATAAAAGGCTTTCATGGCACCATGTGGCAAACAGTTCAACCAAAGTGTTTGCAGAGTCTAATTACACCAGTGTAGTTTATCTTAGCCTGCCTAAACAGATCTTGCTTTTGTCAAGGAAAAAAAAACCTTGTTACTGTTGGGGGAAAAATAGGAAAAAGTTTTTACCACCCATCTGACAAGACAGAGAAATCCATCAGAATCCACCGCCCACACTAATCCATGACAATGCCCTTGGCTTTTCAGCAATCACGTTCATATGTGGGGGAGCAAAAGGTGTGGATGGGAGCGGAGCCGTGGAGCTTTATCCATGACGGGCGTAAACCTCCTGCCTGCTGCGGAGGGGAGCTAACCAGAGCGAGCTGACAGCTGGTAGTTAACACATCCCCGTCTCCCAGGAACTAATCTCAGATCAAATGCAGCAGAGGTGAATGGACGGTGTCGCCATGAGAAGCCATTGTTTTACAGGGAGAAGAAAAAAATGGCACTTTAAGGCCTGGGGGCTTTAAGGAGACAGAGGCTCCTGGTCAGAGAGCAGAGGGGTTCTCACTTTAAAATAAGTATCAGCTCGGGTTACCTGTTTATGAAATAAATGGTTTTTATCAGATATTTGCGTTTTCAAAATGATGTAGGATAGCACTTAAAGGGCCGGTTGTACCAGAATGTATTGATAAAACCTGATCACAAACTATTAGAATATCTATAAATTCTTAAAATTAATTAAAAATAATCAGTCACTCCAGGATTTTGTGATTCTTTTTGTGATTTTTTATAGTAAAAATCAAAGTTTTTATGGTACTAATTTGGAAATATTTGCGCTTATTTGTGACGGTAAATGTGACTTTTTATAGCGATCATGGACTATAATCTGACATCAATTCAGGCTGAGGCAGCTGTTTAGTACAAGTAAAGTTTTGACATTTTTTGAGAAAAATCTGCAATAAACTCCCTATTATGTATTAGCACAAAAAATACAGGGATTTGTTGATTTTTTTAAAGTTGGATCGGCTATTGTTTTTTTTCATTGCATTATATAAGAGTTTAGCATGAAAGGCTTAGCTTGCTATATCAGATCAGAGGGTTAGTGCTCAGATGTCTGACATTTAAAAAAGAGACATTTGTGGGTTTGCTTGGTATATACAGAAGTACTTACCTCTTGTAGTTTTTCAAAATTTTGTCAGGCCACAACCACAAACATTTCATGATCGACAATCTCAGTGAAGTGTTTAATTGTAAAGGGGAGCACAGATAAAGCATAGCGTTGAAAGATTTTAACCAACAAAAAAGTGGCAAACGTTGGCATTCAGCTCTCACAGTAAGTAGTCTGTAGAAACACGTGCTGTATTTCTGCGAGTCTAATGGAGTATGTCTATGCCAGCCTGTATATAAAGCCTTAATTTATTTGTCTATTTGCAAAATAGCTTAAATTCACTCTCATTGGAAGAAAATAATCTGTGAACACTGCGAAAACACAAAAACTTACCAAGTTTTTTGTCTAGTTTCTAGTGCAAATACACTTAAAATAAGTCAAAACTAACTTAAAAGTAACTTTTCCACAGCTATAGGAGCTTGTTTTAGAAAATAATTCCTTAATATTGATTATTAACTGGCAGATTATTTTACTTATAGCAAGATATTTTTCCCTTGATCAAAGGGATCAAGGGAAATCCCTTGATCCCTTGATCAAGGGCAAGTTCCGTTGGCAGGCAAGTTCCGCCTGCCAACGGAAGTTGGCAGGCGGAACTTCCGTTGGAGTTCCGCCTGCCAACGGAACTCCAACTGCGTTGCTAGGTAACGGGCAGGGCTTGGCTGGGGTTGCTAGGCAACAGCGCTGGTGGAACTAGTACTTCTTTTTCAATCAACATTCAGGAATTATTGACTTAAAACAAGCTCCCATTTCTTGCTTAAAAATTATTTGCAAGTTCGTTTTGTCTTATTTCAAGCACTCTAAGATATTTTCAGTAGAGACTAAACCAAAATAGTTGGTAAAATGTTGTGTTTTTGCAGTGAACAGCATTTCTGCATTGGATCAGTGACTCAGAATGAGTAGGTCGTTCTAAGACATGATTATATTTTGATGAAAGCCATCCCATTGTAGCTCAAACTGCGGTGTTTGTGTAGAAACTCTCTGTACATTTTGTTCTGTACCTCTCTGTAAGGCCAGCCTGGTATTAAAGATGAAAAGTTGTTGCAAGCTCTATCTCTTGCCCAGCCACTGCTTGGCTGCTATTACAGGAGCAGATCTCAATCGATGGTAGCACCCTGGATTAAATTACAAATTGAGTTTAGCAGGGCTGCTTTCCCCTCCTTTATTCCTGCAGTGTCCCCCTACAAGGCTCCACTGCAGTGCCCTCTTCCTGGATAAGTTAATAAGGCAAGCCCATAGTGGACGCAGCTGACACACAAGCCTACACCGAGTCATTTGGACCGGGATTGCTCCGCCACACCCAATCAGTCTTAATGTGGGAAGAGGTCATCCCCAGAGCAGCCCCACCTCTGCACCGTGTGGCCTCCCACACCAATCGATCCCAGCCATTGTTCTGATAATAATTGGATTAGATTTTTTTGGACTGCATGTGTCCACTCACCTGGTTTACCTAAATGTTCATGCATTTGTCTAAACTGTCTTATTGGCCATGAGCTTTGATTTTCTATTATTGGATCCAGTCCTTTACACTTATGGTGAAAAGCATCGACTCCCCCCAAAACAAAACGTCCAGTTATTATAAGAAATAACAATTAGAAACCTCAGAGACTCAAACAAAGCTGGAGCTTAATAAGACCTACAGATTTATATGCTATGTGGTTTATTTATTCCTGATTATCCAGCAATTTCTTGTATAACACTTCCAGATAAATGCTTACATATGATGGTGTATTAGGTCCATTGTCAATACCAGAAACAGGAGTAATGTTTAGATTTAAAAAAAACTGAAATTCTAAGATAAATCTCAGAAATGTTAAATTTTCCAAACTCATAAATTTCCTTGTTTTTTCTAGAAAATTTCTGACAGTCTGAGAATTTTTGAGTTTTTTCTTGCATATTTTTGACTTTTCAAACTTAGAAATTTCAGAGTTTTTTTCCAGAAAATTTTTGAGATTACTGTCAGACATTTTTTCTCAGTTTTTTCTCAGAAATTTACTATTCCTTTGTTTTTGTATTTTTTTATATCTGCAGCAGCCCTAATATGTCGCCGTCCCTAAGAGTTAGTTGTAGATTTAGGCCTTGCAGCTTATAGCTGGATCTTTATAGAAACAAATATCCCTATTTGAAAACATTGTATCGTACACATAGGTTTTGAAAATAGTGTTCATCCACATGAATTCGTTGATTTAAACACTGAGCGTTGTTTTAAACATGCCGAACCCATAGGGGGCAGTGAAGGACAAAGCTAAAACCTATGTTAGCCAATCACAATCCCTCAAAACAACAACAACTTCCTGTTAGGAGTTAAATACAGGACGTTCATCTGTGTGGCCAGACAAAGAGGTTGAACTACTTTTAGATACCATGTTAGAATATAAAATGAATAAAACACAAAGCAAGTATGTGGATGTTGAACGACCTTGTGCCTCTGTGATTATTAATAATCTTTTTTAGTGACGTTGTGAATAAAAGCCAAATAGTATAAAAATCTACTCAGTTTCCCACAGGCTACGTGTGGATTAGCCTTAATTAAGCTGGGGTTTGTGTGCAATAACACAATGTGATTGCACATTTCCCTAATTTCAGGCGTAAAGGTTAAAGTGAATTGCACCATGCTGTTGGAAGGTTTGGGTGTTAAATGAAATTGCATTTAATTCTTGTTATAAACAAACATTTATTAAAAGCTGAGATCAAGTGGATGGTAATGAATTTGGCAGAAAGGAATGTCTTTCAAGGTAATGTGTGGATGAGGTTCGGGGTTGCTTACTGGAGGCGACATACAGTTGGTAGGCTCCACCACAGGACTCTAATGAGGGAGATGTAGTTAGGGTAATTACACCAAGGCCTCCCAACCTTCTGAGTTAAAGGTATGAGCACTGATAGGAGTAGAGGTCAGGCAGGAGATGGTGGTGTTTATCAAAAAAGTGTGAGAAAAGTTTGTAGAAGCAGCCAATTTAGCAAGCATTTCCCCACAGCGTCTAAACCGCAGCCTGCTCACAGGTTGATCTGGTTAACCTCTTCTCCCAGCGCCCACGCTGCCTCCAGGGAAGTCGCACAAGAGGGCAGGGTCCGCTCTCCCAAAACTACCCGGGGCCCGAAACCGCATCGGCCCACCATGGAGAAGTGAGCGTCGCCAAGCACAAAGCGATGAAAGGAGGTTCTCATAAAACGAGAAGCACAACCAAAGAAACTGCAGTGAAATGCTCCAGTTACTCAACAAGCGATATCACAACAGAGAGCATTAGCATTAGCTAGCATTAGCCTAGCACTTTAGCAAATTGATGCATGTGTTGATATATATTTATAACTATTTTGTAAAAAACGCTGGAACAAATTAAAGGAACAATCGCTTTCATATAGACCACATAAAACAGATGAAATGTAGTTTGTTATTCTGAGATTTAAGGCTCATATATGGTAATAATTTAAATAATATTTTAAAGTAGGTCTGGGATAATATCTCTGTATCAGACACCAAAACATCCTTAACAAATAGAGTTATTTTGATCGCTTTGATGTAATTTCTTAATAAATCTATCTGTTTTTCAGCCAACTGAACATAAAAAATGTCTCAAACATTTACACAAAAGTTCGTTTTACTTCATTTAATATGTATATTTGCTCAGTTACATCAAGAAAATGTTTCCTGACCAGTGAGAGCAACAGGGTGAAAACTCCTACTGTCTCTTAATGTTGGATATTTCATAAGATCTTCCACAATTTTCACATGAACTCGTGCATTAATACGCAGTGACTGTGCAGAATAGTTGAGGTTTGAGTGGGACTCGAGTGAAGTGAGGGGGAGGAAGGAAGACGAGACGACCTGTCAGCAGCGGGAGGAGAGCCGCCAGTCTCCTCTGCTCTTCCTCAACCGTCTGCGTTGTCAGAGAACATAAAGACGAGTCAAAGGTCAAACGTGGACACATTATGAGAGCGACCTTTAAATCTCTAAAATCAATAAGCCACTCCACTATCATGTTTATCTTAGAAGCTCACCAGGGCGACCAAGCACACTCTTATTTTTATAATTGCACAAGAAAACTCACAGGAAGTTTGTGGACGGCGAACAACGGACAAATTGAGCTGTAATTAAAGTAATCATCATTAGAGATGTTTGTTTCATCAGGCTACGGAGGACCAAACCGTGTTATTATGTGGCCAGGTGGAACGGACATATCTGTCACTACCTGCAGAGGGAAACAAGACTCAAAAAGTTCTCCTTTTTATGATCATCCTATTTTCCTCCTTTGTCAGAACAACGTTGATAATACAACACCTCATTCATGACCGTAGTGGAGCTGCTTTATAAGGAGACATGATGGCAGAAAGAGACGCAGACACTAGAGGTTGAAGAGGTTCTTCTTTTGTTTTTTAATATTAATTGTTGTATAGTACATATATATTAAAGCATATAATCTTTTATGAACACTTAAAGGAATGAGAAAAAGTGATTTTTGGGCTGAAAGGTACCAGAAGATTTTGCAGAAAGAAGGCTGAATGCAATCAGTGGAAGAAGTTGCAGCGCAGCAGGAAACCGGTCCAGAACCAGCTTCGGATCACAGATTGAAGGCTCTTTAAGGCGCCGGTTCACCGTGACCCTGAAAAACAACGTGCAGGCCATTGTTCTGCTTCAGATTACTGCGGCTGTCAGGCCGGCTCACACGCGCTGCATCACAGGTGTGATTACACCTGGGGTTACAAAATACAAAATCATTCTAATATGCTGCGATCAGTCACGCTTTCGCCATGGCAACGCCGTGGATCAAATACACAAAAACGTTTCACACACAAGCAGCACAGGTTCGGAGGTGGTAGGAGACAAAAACCTGCAGACGTTTACGGCAGGATTAGGATAGAAAACAATAAAACAAGAACAGCAAACCTGGACGCCTAAACTACCTAGAGCAGAGGTGTCAAACTTATTTGTTTTGGGCCAAATAAAGATCCTGAATGCTCTTAAAGGGCCGGTTGTGCCAGAATGTATTGAGAAAACCTGATCACAACTGTTAAAATATCAATGAATTATTAAAATTAAATTATATTATTGAACATCTTTTCAGCGTTTCGTTCGTTTCTGCTCTTGGAAACACTTTAAAAGTTTTATTCAGAGTATAAACAGCTTTACATTTAAAATGCCAACACTTTATGCTTGAATGCTTATTTATGGAGTAATCAATGGATAATCTATCCTATCTGATCACATAAAACAGAAATGCATTGCCATTCAATCAGGGTCCTAATGTTTGTCATGAAGTAGACCTGAACCGTCGTAGTCAGCCATTTTAGCAGATTTAAAGCCTGATCAGGCAAACAGTCATCAGTCTCTCACATTGACGCCTTCATGGTACTAATTGGGCCAGGATGTTGTAATAAACTCACTGTCACACTGAGAAACGCTGCAACAACCACACAACCTAAACACCAACGTTACTCCTTGAGTATGGCTTTTTAATGACATGGACACACATAGCAGCAGTTATATCGCTTCTCGTAGCTCAGCAGCTTCAGTCTGTGAATGTATGGGAGGAAAGGCGAAACGACTGACTGCAGCTACAGGTCATTTACAACTCGGCACAATTACAGTTTCTCAAATATTAATAAACTGACTGAAGTAGAACTGAGAACTACTGATCTTTTGTTTATTTTTTGCAGAATTTTGTCCCACTTGGATGTTTCAGATCATAGAACATGTTTGAATTACAAATAGACGTTAGCAAACACAAAAAGCTGTTTACAATGTTTGCATTCATTGTTTAAGAAGCAAAATAAAATAACTATGTGAATCATAAAATCAGCTCAGCTTGCACTCTGCAAATCACA
This sequence comes from Poecilia formosa, assembly GCF_000485575.1. Taxonomy (NCBI): domain Eukaryota; kingdom Metazoa; phylum Chordata; class Actinopteri; order Cyprinodontiformes; family Poeciliidae; genus Poecilia; species Poecilia formosa. The sequence continues at coordinate 790,063 of NW_006800151.1, forward strand.
ATGTTTTTGCAGAGTGCAAAACTCAAAATGGAAACTAGACATTTTGACTTTTGATCACAGGATAAAAGCCAGACTTCTTTTTCACTGGCAGTAATCGTCCTCCGTAGTTTTCTGTATTTGCCAAATTACATTAATGTGAAATGATGTCCAGTACTATTTACAAGAAGTATTCACTGAGTGCACAGGCAGCTACTTACTAACATTTTAGAGGTTTGTTTCTGAGTTTTATCAATACATTTGACCACAACCGGCTCCTAAGCACATTGACGAATCATCCAGGAAGTAATAAAAGAACCATAAACAACTGAAACACTGCAAGCCTCACTTGCTTCAGTTAGAGACAGTAATTATGGTGCAACAATAAGTAAAACATTCTGCTTCCTGATGAAAATTTTTTCGGAAAGTTTCTGAAAAGTTTAAACAGGTGTGTTAGTTTTACAACTAACACCATCAAGCTGTCAGTCAAACATGGTGGTGGCGGTATGATGGCTGGGGTCTCCTTTGGTGCTTCAATATCTGAACAAGTTCAGTAATAAACAAAACCAAAAAGGTCAACCCTCAGTTTGGGAAGTTAAACCCGAGCTCTCTTGGTTTTTGCAGCCAGACAACAATTTGATACCCTTTCTGGTTAAGGTCTAAAAACAGATCAAATGGATGGTTTGGTAGAGGCCTATTCAAAGTCTGAGCTTTATGTTGCTTTGGCATGACCTTAGTCAGACCATTTCTGCTCCATCACCTTCAGATGTGGCCAAATTATGCAAAGAAATGAGACGAAATTCCTCCAGAAGCTCGTTGCCAGTTGTCATAAACGTAATAGCTGATGCCAGTTGTTGCTGCCAAGAGTGGCACAACCAGTTATTATGTTTAGGGGGCAATTACATTTTCATGTAGTGCCAGGTTGGTTTGGGTAGCTTTTTCCCCTTATTAAAGAAAACATTAGCAGCATTTATTTATTCATGGGGTTTTTGTTGGCTAATGAATTTAGTTTCATGATCTGACACAGTAAAATAAAAGCTATGAGAGGGCAGATATTTTCTATCTTAGCTCTATCCTACGGTAGGATGGAGCTACATGTTTTACAAAACATGTTCATTAATTTTTTTGTCCAAAATCCTTCTTGGATAATGAGATTTTAGGGTCTCTTGTCACTTTAAATCCAAATAAGCTGCTGCTGGCCTCGACTCCCCATCTCCCAAGTCGACGTTTACACTCACATGTAAAAATGGCCGCAAACAGATGCACAATTGTACAACCATATATCTTTGAAAAGCAGAAGTGGAGCCTCCTGCAAAACCAACAAGAATTCAGCAAGCAGCCTCTAAATGGTAAGTCAACAACAAAACACTTGTCTTTTCCAGCAGCCATTGTAATAGCACCTGAGTGAAATTACCCCCACCTTCTTCAAATCTAAGGAAATGGTCTCAAACGTTTCTGCAGAATTTTTTTTTTGTTTGTGCTGCTGTTATTTTAAAGATATTAAGAAATGTTTCCATTAGTCATGAAAGGTCAACTGATGCTGGAAGCCGGCATGCAGCGGAGTGAACCCAGTTAGCTCCACCGTCATGGCTGCAACACAGAGGGAGCCAACCTGGTCCTTGTTGTTATGAATTAACACCACCACCATAACAGCAGGCCGGGTTACAGGGTCTAATACACCCCCACCGTCACACACCAGGGTTAAATGCAGATATAACAGCAGGGCTAAGTTTAAACTCGAGGCTCGTGGGCCAAATCCGGCCCGCTGTAGCTTTTTGTGTGGCCCTTTAAATTCTAGACTAAACACTAAATGTGCTTAAATATTATGTTATCAATCAAATAAATGCAGTTTTTATCTGTTTACTGCCAAATTATATCAATCATTCCCTTCAGTTTCATGAGAAAAATTGTGGAAATTCACAAAATCAACAAATTCCCGCAATTTTTTACACTAATACATAATTGGGAGTTTATTGCAGATTTTTCTCAGAAATTGTCGAAAACTTTCTTACTTGTACTAAACAGCTGCCTCAGCCTTAATTGATGTCAGATTATAGTCCATGATCTATATAAAAAGCTGAGTTTACCTTCATAAATAAGCTTAAATATTTCCAAATTTGTACCACAAACACTTTGATTTTTATTACAAAAAATGGCAAAAAGTATCACGAAATCCTGGAGGGACTGAAAAGACGTTCAGTAATGTGTAATTTTAAGAATTAATTGATACTTTAACAGTTTGTGAACAGATTTTATCAATACATTCTGGCACAACTGGCCCTTTAAGAGCATTCAGGATTTGGCCCAAAACGAAAATGAGTTTGACGCGGCTGGCTGCTGACGTTCAGGTTCCACAGGCTTCCTGGATCCCAGATTAATCTAACAGGTGAACACTCAGGTGAACAACAAGAGACCTCCACCTTTCTGTAGAGCTGATTGCGTCGCTCCAGTCCAGACTGCAGTTTTGTTTCTGTCCTGAACTGCAGTGATTTAAAACTCGGTCGTAACCCCGTGAAGCAGTGAGTGGCAGTTGTTTACGATGCAGCCAAATTGGCTGGGAAATCAAACACACATGTTCCAATTGGATGGCAGACTGTTGTGTTAACCAGCAAAGAACAATACCCGTGGGAATTGATCAGTCTAAAAATGAGTCATCCTTTGAAAATTGAGCAGATTAAGGTCTTAGATGGTTTTCTGACCTCATGGTGACATTTTGGACATTTTACACTTTAAACTTTAAACTTGAAAAGACTTGAATGGTTTTTGTAGCCGTTTCTAACTGCAGTAGATTGTCAACACTTATTGTTTATTTCATAAACTGGATTGTGTATGTTGCTGTCAGAGTGTAATTCCTGTTATTCTTTTGGTCCCTGTGTTGGATTCAGTGATTTGTTGTCTGGTTGCTGGTCTGTCTTGTCGCAGCTGTGCCTCATTTGCCAATGACCACGGCTGCCCTGCGTCTGCGTTTCCCCCTCAAAGTCGGGAAACCTGCTCTTGTTGGTGTCTCCGTCACATCTTTAGTGGCTCTTGGTTGCTGCGGTTGTGAGTAATTTCAGTTAATTCCTGCACTTTGCTGTTTTGATGACTTCTGTGCATGTTCTGAGACCTTTGCTTTGGCTGTGTGGCAGACAGGCTTTAAAGAGAAAACTGGATCTGTGATGAAAGTACATCACAGATCAAGTGGATTGACTCCTAACTCAAACGTTTAATAACAATCAATGTTTACAAACATTTAAATCATTCAAATGTTGAGTTGAAAGGTTTATTATTTAATATGAGGCTTGTGCTGCAAGACGGAAAATGCCAGAGATTTTATGGGACATAAAAGCAATTCTGCTTAAACATCTATAATAACAGCCACTTTTGAGATGGTTTGTGGATTTATCATGGGAAAACCTGATCTAGAACTACCCGCACTTTGACTATCTGGTAGTTTAATGTTTATGTAGTTTATGATTATCCAAGCAGAGGAGGAAAACCCCCAATCTCTCGTGGTTGTGCTCAAAAATCTGAAACCATGAAGTCAGAATTTGAAGACTTCTGGTCAAATCTAAAATGGCTGCTGGATCTAGAAAATGAGGTAAAATGAAATCCAGTTCTAAATTACATATTTGTAGTTTTATTTTAAAAACATGAAGGAACAGCAGACAGCCTGGTCACCGATTTACCACAAACAGCAGATCTCTGAATTTTATTAGTAGTGTTTTATTATTTTGGCTTTGCAAAGTTAGTTATTTGCTTTCTACATCCTTCTACGTTTAGATTTGTACAAAGCTAAATGTTGGTTCTTGTTCTGGGTTGTTAACTTTCTAAGTTTGTTCCACATTTGTAAACTAACACGTTTCTCTGCGTCTTGCTCCGACATGAAAAGCATGAAGCTAAATGTTGGTCTAAAGTAATAAAGTTCTGCACAGTTCATAAAAAAAATTAACTAAGCAGTTTTTATGGCAAATGTTGCACATTTTTACAGATTAATAACACAAAAATGTTCTCACCAAATTCTGGAGGGACTGAAAAAATGTTTAGAAATGTTATTTAATTTTAAGAATTCATTGATATTTTAACAGTTTGTGATCAGGTTTTATCAATACATTCTGTCACAACCGGCCCTTTAGGAGCCTCCATGATCTTGATTTGGCCCAAAACGAAAATGAGTTTGACACCGCTGCTCCTATCCGCAGTTTATAAAGTAATAAACTGAACAGACAGAGAGGGGAAAGAAACGACACATCAGGAAAAAAAGGCTCAAAGGCGTCTGAAGGACACCGATAAGCAACTCCGCTCATTAATTTCTTTCTCACCTACATTTGTCAAGAACATCAGACCCCCAAAACAATTTCCTCACAAGCCCACAATTAAAGTAAATCAAATTTGCTTATGCATTATGCAGCAAAGCACTCACTTGATTAGTATTACACTTCAGTAAAACCAGCTTGCTTTGCATAAAAACAGTCTCCTCTGCATAATTAACGAGCCACTTGCTTCCAAGTACCAATTATGGGGGGTACAATGGCCGAGTCCAAGCAAACGCTGCAGCCATCTGGCCCAGAACGCGGCTGCAGAACCAGAGGAAAGAGGTGAATGGACCCACATGTGGACCCAAACCAGCTGTGGCTTTGTCAACATGGAGCCGTGAGGAGGATGTTTCTGATTTGGATGGAGAGAAAGAGATTTACTGGTGGACAAATCAAATAAAAAGCTTTAAGATAATTGATGCAAGTAGTGTAGAAATATGAGATTGTGTTGCAGTAATTCATCTACTAAAAAGAAAAAAAAATCAAAGTTGTCTTTGTCCTGGAGATTCATAAATTTCCCACATATGCAATTTGCATAATTCCTGCTTGAACGAAACAAAGGAAGTAACAACTGCTCATAACTACACACACCCCGATGAAGAGGTTTGCACGAAAAACAAAAGAAATGAAAGATTTAACGTTCCGCTGAGGCAAACAAACGAAAGAATGCAAGAAAATGGAGAAATAAAACATGTGTTGGGATAGATCAGTGGCGGTAGGAATGTGTTCGACAGTAAATCACTCCTTACATTAAGAGGGGAAAGTGAAAGCATAAGGGGAACGGAGGAGAGGCGGCACAGGTGGGGGGAGGCTGGAGCAAATCAAAACCATCTTCTGATTGTTTCCTGTAACCAACGTACAACTTGCTCTGCGAGGAAAACAGTTTGGTTGAAACAAGAAGACAAGATTAAAGTCAGATAATCAGCCATAATCAGTGATCAGAAGGTTTTTAATCCTCTTTGTCTGAACGTCCATAAAAAGACAAAGCTGTTCATCCAGTGTTCCAATCAATAAAAAGAAAATACCAGGAAATTAAAAAAAGAGAGTCGTTAAATGTGCTATTGTGTAAAAAATCAATCCCAAACACAACATTCCTCAACAGAACTGGGTGTTGCGTAGAAATGGCTCTTTAAAATGCCTTGTAAAATCTTTCAAGCTTTTTTTCCATTTCAGCTGTTACAGGTTTGTAACGTGTTGACTGCATCATTTTTAAAAAAGTTATCATATTTTTCTACATTTTATTATGTTTGTTTCATTCGGTTTATCGTTTTCTTTGGTGCAAAACAGCAGGAAATCTAATTGCGCCTGATGGTGTTAATATCATTAAGCTGATGGTTTTACAGTTCAGCTCTTATTAGCTACAAAGCTGCTGCAGGAACTTAGAGGTTTTGTGAAATATTCATAAAATTACAGGTAAACGCTCGTTTCTGGGGGCTTGCAACCTTAAAAACTGTGTTGTACTTTTGTATTCAGGTAATTAAAGAAAGTTTTGAATTTCTAAACTCTGTTAATAGATTCTTCTTGTATACATTTCTGGAAAACTAAAAATTAGAGCTCACTGCACTAAAAAATCCTGGTTTTTCCACCACATATTGATTTCTGAGTTAAAACATCAGTTTTGTTGTTTCTAAATGAATATAAACTTGTTTTCTTTGTATTATTTGAGGTCTGAAAGCGCTGCATCCTTTTCTCATTTTCTACAAATAAATACAAAATTTTCACTTGTAATTTTGGAAACATGTCAGAAGTTCATAGAATAAAAACAACAATGTTGGTCTTACTCAAACATATACCTATGGAGAGTAAAATCAGAGAAACTGATCTCTTAATGTTTTCCAGAGCTGTATAATTTAATCACAGTATGAATGCTGTTCTGGTCATTTTCCCTCAGGGGGCGGACAGATGGGAAAATGGTTTCTGTTCAGATTGGAAAGCAGAATGTTTTGGCCTCGACGTGAAATGACAAAAAACTACAAACATCGCTCACCCTGAATACAGCGCATCCACTGGAAAAGGTGGTGGTGGCAGCATCATGCTGTGTGAATTAAACTACAAACTACAATTTATTTTTTTGTAAAAATAAAATGTAATAAAATAAATTATCATGTCTGTTTGGTGGAGAACTGAGCTTAGGCCATTTTTCACAAACATGAGAGATGGCTCTTTCTTTTTCTTTGCTTCTCGTTCCTTTCTTCTTTCTTTCTGTGTTAAGGTCAAAACAGAAACAGAAGCCTTTAACTAAACCCGGCTGCTTTCAGATAATCAAAAACGTTTGAAATGAAAATCATCTAATGTCCTTTTCTGACTCGTCTTTTTTTAATCATCTGCAATCTAACGCCGACAGAAAATCTTCCACACGTGGCTGAGAAAACCTGAGCCAGTGCATGTGGTTCATATGAGCTGTGTGTGTTTTAGTTCAGGTGTGTGTGTGTGTGTGTGTGTGTGTGTG
>NW_006800151.1:797554-809259 GCF_000485575.1 Poecilia formosa
CGATCTGCAGCATCTTGGTGCAAACCTTGAAGGACCAAAGCTTCGCCCAGAAGTCCAGTCTGCTCTGTCCCTTCTTATAGTTCAGTGTTTCTCAACCCTGGTCCTCACCGTCCTCCTGTCCTGCATGTTTTAGGTATTTCCCTTCTGCCACACCTGAATTGTATCTCTGGGTGATTAACAGGCTTCTGCAGTACTTGATGGTCATGCAATCATTTGAATCAGCTGTTCTGGAACAGAGGCACATCTAAAACATGCAGAGCAGGGGGTCGCTGAGGACTGGAGCGGAGAAGCACTGTTATAGACGCTTCACTGTTGCGTATTGATGAACACTGAGGTGTTCATTTCCCTCAACCACCTCCACTTCTTCTCCTGTGAAGGAAACAGGTTTGATCTCAACCTGTTCCTCCTGAAATCAACTGTCATCTCCTTTGTTTGTTTCAGATTTTCTATGGAGCTCCGGTTTCCTGGCCACAGTCTGACATCATGACAGTTCAGTTAATTGGTCTCTAAATTCTCCTTAGGTGTGAATAAAATTAAATTTCATTATATAATATACTAACATTATAAGTATATATAAATATTCCCTTCTCATCCTCCACAGGTGGTCTCTCTCTCTCTCTCTCTCTCATCCTCTGAGCTCGGGTCTTCTACATCTTGTACCTGATTTATAAGCTCATATAAATCAGACTTCTAAGATATCTATCTATCTATCTATCTATCTATCTATCTATCTAGCTATCTAGCTATCTAATATAGTGATTAATATACTATATATACACACTGGTACACTAGTGTGTGTGTGTATATACACAGTGTGTGTGTATATATAAACACACACACACACACACGTTTGTGTTGCTATCTTTGTGGGGACTTTCCATTGACTTCCATTCATTTCTACAGCCTAAACCTGACCTTTACCCTTTTCCTAACCCTAACCATCACATACCTAACCCTAACCAACCAAAACTCAATTCATACCTTAGCCCTAACTCTGACCCCTCACCCAAAAACAGGGTTTCCCCTCGTGGGGACCAGGCTCCGGTCCCCACGAGGAGCGATTGGTCCCCACAACGTAGTATATGTCAGGAAAATCGTCCTCACAAGGTATTACAAACAAATGCACACTAGTGTACCAGTGTGTGTGTGTGTATATAAACACACACACACACACACACACACTAGTGTACCAGTGTGTGTGTGTTTCCTAGAGAGATGGAGCGGGCCATTAGGCACGTCGATGCACATCTTAAACCTATTGTTTCTGCTTGATCATCGCTCACTCTGCTGCAGAATCTTGTGAGGTTTTAAAAACAGATTAATAAAAATAATTTTGTCCTGCTGCTGACAGGAGCCTGGAAGGCATTACAGCCTCAGACGATCTCCAGCAGCAGGATTAGCAGCGTTATGCAGACAAATTAGAGCCTCTGTACTTTCACAAACCTAAGAAACTCTGTTCATGACTTCAGTAAACAAATCTCGGCGCCGAGGCCACCCTGAGCTCGGAGACTTTGCGTCAAGGCTGTGCAAACCTGCTTAAATGGAGGAAAAACAAACAGCTGAGCTTATAAATCAGAAGTGAAAATAAACAATAGGAATCCAACTGAACATTGATGGTAGCCACATAAATGGGAGTTTCTTGCTCTTATTTGCTTGAGTAAAACCTTAAACTCTATATTAGGGGTGTAAGAGTCATTTTCATTTTGGGCCAAATCAAGAGCCTGAATGCTACTAAAGGGCCGGTTGTGCCAGAATGTATTGATAAAACCTGCTGATAAACTGGTAAACTATCAATGAATTCTTAAAATTAAATATTATTGAACATCCAGGATTTCATGATAATTTTTGTGATTCCTTGCAATAAAAGTGTTGGTGGTACTAATTTGGAAATATTTGCAGTTATTTATGATGGTAAATGCAACTTTCCATTATTTATGGACTATAATCTGACATCAATTAAGGCTGAGGCAGCTGTTTAATGCAAGTAAGAAAATTTCTGACAATTTTTGAGAAAAATCTTCAATAAACTCCCAGTTATGTATTAGCGCAAAAAAGGGCAGAGATTTGTTGGGGGGTTTTTTTGTGTGAATTTCCACAATAATTCTCAAGAAATTGGAGGGACTTGTTGATATAATTTCTTAGTAAACTGATAAAAACTGCATTGATTTGATTGATAACATAATATTTAAGCACACTTAGTGTTTAATCTGGAATCTAAAGGGCCAAATAAAAAGCTACGGCGGGCCGGATTTGGCCCACGTGCCTCGAATTTGACACAGGTGCTCTAAGACATTACAGACGTGACAGAGACAAATTGTAAGCTCCAGGCCATCTTCCTTTCCATCTGAAATAAGGAATCTAAATAAAGTAGCGAGAGCTTGTGTTACTGCAAATCTCTACCAACAGGAGCTAACGTCGCATATCTGAGTGGTGCTGCTGCAGATCTGTGGCGCCGGAGGAGCAGGAGGTTTCCTTCAGAAAGGTTTCTGTGTTTCTGTGGATCACAGCCTCTGCACCTCTGGACGATCCATCACAGCTGCTTGAGCCGAGCAAAGACCCCGACCACAATAACAACTGATAAGGCAAATCCTGGTCATGATGGATCACCGAGAAGGAAAAGCTGGACAGAGGTTTACACACTGCAAACACATAAAACTTTAACAACTATCTTTAGTCTGGTTTCTAGTGCAAATAGCTTGGTACACTTGAAATAAGACAAAAATTACTTAAAAGTAACTTTTCAAGATATACAGGTTTGTTTTAAGTAAATAATTCCTTATAATATTAATGAAAAAGTTCTAGTTTTACAGGTAGATTATTTCACTTCTAACAAGATTTTGTTCCCATGTTATAAGTTAATTTATTTGCCAACAGAACTAGTACTTTTTAATCAAAATTAACTAATTATTTATTACAAACAAGCCTTTATACCTTGCTGAAAAGTTACTTTGAAGTCAGTTTTGTCTTATTTCAAGTGTGCTAAAATATCTGCACTAGAAACTAGAATAAAATTAGTTTGTGTTTTTGAGTGTGGCAGATTATTTCACTAACTACAAGACATTTTTCTGCCAATGGAACTAGAACTGGGTTGCTAGGTAACCAGCTGGGCTTGCCTGGGGTTGCTAGGTAACCGGCTGAGCTTGCCTGGGGTTGCTAGGTAACGGCACCAGTGGAACTAGTCCTTTTTAAAATTAATATTAAGGAATTATTCACTTAAAACAAGCTCCTTTAAGTTACAGAAGTTACTTGTAAGTTGCTTTTGCCTTATTTCAAGTGTACTAAGATATTTGCACAAGAAACTAGACCAAAAATACTAAGATTTTGTGTTTTTGCAGTGTAAGCAAAATGTTACTGCTCAGATTGTTTCTATCAAACCAACATGTCTCATTGCTCTAACTCATTTCTCTAACAGCGAAAGTAAATATTACTGATTGTTTTATTGGCTGTAAGTGAAATAGCTGCTACAATCAGTTTGTGCTCTAATGTAAGAAACATCTAGTGATTTACGGAGTTAGCACATCATTTATTTATTTTTTTAATGATAAAACTAAAGTTTTTTCAGGATTTCCTTCCAAGTCATAAATTGTAACTGAGATTAAAACGACATGGGACAAATCTGAGTAATTCCGAACAGAAACCGTCTGGAGTGGATTTTCATGCACATTAATTGTTGAGTTAAAACATATTTTTTGTTTAAGAAAATATGGCGTTTGGTAAGATAAATAAAACCTGGCAGTAACTCCAATGTTCAGTTCAGAAATACATAAATCGTGAGTCATAAATTGTGTTTAATCAGTTATATTATAAATATTGCAGCATAAATCATCCATTACTTTTTATTTAACACAATCAGGTGTATAAATTTGGAGGTTTGTGTTACTATCTCTGCTTTAGAGTATCATGTTCTGAGTAAAATGATGTAAATTTGCTCTGAGAAGATTAAAAGTTGTGACAGAAACTGGCAAACGGTGGTCCGTGTGACACAAATCCTGCCAAAGCGAGAGCATTTTGTTGATAAGGCCGTCCTGCAGCAACAAGCCGCCCCCGTATCCCGAAAGCAATCAGAGACTCCAGAGCCTCTTCGTGCTCTTTGAACACACTGCAGTTGATTTTTTTTTTTGCCATGAGGATTAATCAATCATCCTTGTGAGTCACCATCACGTCATAAGAATCTAATGAGCTTCAGCGTGACAAAGTGCCTTGATAACTTCAGCTACAATTACACAGCGACTCACGTTCAACTTTTTCATTAGATGCACATAAGAATGGTTTAGTGAGTGATGCTGCAGCGTAAATGCATTAAAGCGTCTTATTCCCCATGGAGAAGGCCTGACTGCAACTGGAATCTGATTTTCCACTATCAGAGGTGCTAATAATCAAAAGACACATCAATACTATTGGAATGACACCATGATGTTATTAAAAAGTGAAGCATTTCATAACCCATCATGCAGGTACTCCGGCTGTAATCTAGTACCGTACACTGTCACGAGTGCATCTCTGCAGGATGTGGCTTTTCTCATCCCTGGCTTGTTGTCAGAGGTAGATACAGTTTCCCTGTGAAATCCTGTGAATGGTGCAAATCATAAACACCTCGTAATGTTGGGGGGAATACTCCTGTACTTGGCTGCATTGATTCTGTGTCCTCTGCAGCAGCGTGAGGACCAGATTACTGGTGTTTAGACTTTAAAATAGCTGCGAGAAATGCACAACATTTGCATTCTGGGGGAAGACCATGGGTGGAAGTGTGACCATGCTGAAAATAGCAATGACGGGCCAGCCATTTGACTGTGTGGGGGAAGGTGGGGGCAAATGGTAGTGTACCATTGAGTGCTGGCGGGGGGGTTGCGGACAGACGGACAGCGTATTGCAAGAAGGGGGAGGAGATATGCTAGATATGCTATTTTATTTATATAATTATAAGTAATTTCCACTATCAGTAATGTTGCGTCTACCTGCGGATTCCTCTGGTCATCATCTTTCATTAGAGCCTCATTGATGACTGTATGTTGAAGCACTGAGGAGTTACAGTCATTTGAAGTTTGTATATCAGGTGTTGTCCAAGTGTGGCATTTGGAGACTCCAAATGGCACACTTGGACAACACCTGTACATCCTCAAAAATAAACATGTATAAAATGACATTTCTTTTTTGTAACTACAAAAATAGAAAATTTAACTTCTTCATAAAGAGACAAAGCTTTTGCATGTACTCCAAATTGTTCAAGAACAGCAGCTGATTTAATTTGGGTATGCCTCTTCAGGCATTTTTGGTGATTTAGGGGGTGAAGATTAAGCGGTTAGGTAAAAAGGACAGGATCAGAGCCAAAGTTCTTAGGAAATAAGAATATAAAACCAGCTTATGTAAGTGCAGCTAACAATGAGGGGAAGGAAAAAGTCATTACTGGAGTTGGTTATTTGAGAACCACAACGCAAAGCTTGATCCAAGATATCGGATTCAACTGTTGGATTCCTTGAGCTGAAACAAAATCAGAAGTAAAATGAAAAGAAGAACTGGTCTGTTGCTCCTCTTTTCATATTATTTAATTTCACATTTTAATTGTCTGAGTCTGGAGGAAAACAGAAATGTTATCTCCACTCTGTTAGCGCAGAAATCTACCTGTAAATTATGTAGCACTTTATACTAAAACTGAAAATGAGAAAATGTGATATTCTAATTTCATTTCTGAACAATAATCATCAAAAATGAAAGCTGAAAATATATAGTCTTACTTTCATGTTCACATTTTAATAACGGCAACAAGGTAACTTTAACAAGCAAGCAATGTTACAGCTTTTACTCATTTTTAAAGGTAAACTGGGAACTAAAGTCACTCATCCCACCACTGGTCGGCTGCCAGTAGTATGTTGGGTCCAGAAGGTTTCACAGGCAGATGGAGGACGTGTCCTTTCTGCCTCCTACAACTAACAGGACTCAGACACAGCATGCTAGGACTCAATTTAAAGTCATGACCTTTGAAAAACTTTCCCTGGCCTTTCCCTGTTATGTTGCTTTTCTTGCAGAACAAATAAATATCCTTCAGCCCGATCACGTCTCCATAATGCACAGCTGTAAGTCCAGAAAACTCAGTTTGGACATGATGATGCTTCTCTGGTACGACCCGTCAGCTTCATGCCAAACACTTTGTAACATCAGTTCAAATTAATATTTAATGATCTCCACTGGGAATCACGGCGGCTGCAGCAGCGATAATGAGAGAGAAAAATAAACAAAACTATGTGCAGCAGCAGAGCAGTAAGCGAGTTTGAACTTTTACTGCCAATAAGTTTAAAGTTAAAGAGGCTGAAGCAAATCAGACTCCCCCAAATAAACGATGTGCTAATTGGCAGTAGATATTATATTTGTGATTCATAACAACATATGCTCACAGAAAACTAATAATACCCACAGCAGGCCATATTAGAACAAAAAACAATGCTCAACAAATGCCATAAAAAAGGCTGGCATCATTGTTTAGATAGCAACATTTAAATTATTGAACATGAAAGAATTTTCTCAGAAAGCACCAAATAACTTCTACCAAGGTAAGCTATAAATGTCCATTAAAAAATAAAAAAATTAGGCTGTAATTTCAAGAAGTTCCAGGAAGCATTTTAAGATTTAAGAGTAAGCTACATTTGGGGAAAATATTCAGTCAAATTGCTAAAAAACCAAATCCTGAAGTTCTAAAAAGTACACCAGTAAGTACCAAGAAATATCAGGCTCCAGGTCTACTAATAATAGAGGATGTTTCCCAAAAGTAGTCAGAAAATCAACCCTGTAGTGACGCATAAGTTCAGAGAAGACGCTTCTGGTTAAAAATAATCCCATATCTCAAACTTTCACTTTTAATCTTTTTTTTACTTTGACCCTTTTCTGAACCTGCGTCTTTCCTCTCATGTAGCCAAGCTCACCCCCGGGTAAATCTGTAAACAAATGGATATTTCCCTTTCCTCTGTGATATTTAATCGCTCCAGAGGAGACAGACTGTGGGACACATAGTTGTGCAGCCGGCTCAGAGCTGTTTAACTCTGTGATCTTTCTAATATGACCCCAGAGGGCAACACAGGTCTGCTCTGCTGGACTTCAGTAAGGCTCAGCACCACTGCTTACCTTCGTAGAAAGCGGTGAGAGGTTGACAACCTGGATGCTCTTTATTTCCAGACAAAAAAAAAATCATCTTTTTGAATGTCTTCACAAGTTAAAGGAATGAGATGGGGAGATGGCATCAGCAGACCTTGATAATCACAACCACACGTCTAAAACTGTCACCAACCTGCTGATCCAACACCGACACACTGAACAAACAACCAAAAAAAATCTGCATGCAACCAAAACATTACACCTGATTTTATCACATTAAATTTTTATAGCTTTTCTGTAAAGCTGCACAACAACGTGTTGCATTGTAAGCATTTTGAATATCCCAACTCAAACATAACAGTAAAACTGTAAAATTAAACATAGCTAAAATGCGCAACATTATTAATGATAACGGCTAAAAACATAGACAAAAGACAGCAAAACTACTAGTAGAGCACTGAATGTATGAAATGTTAAAATATAATACTACCATAAAACACCACCAGAGGGCAACAGAAAAAAAGGGGGCGGAGCTGTCAGTTAGCGGTTGCTATGGTAACCGCCAAGCGCAACGTAGCAGGACTGAAAACACCAACAAACGTCTGGAGAAAGAATAACTGAACAATTTCACATCTACAATGTTAAAATAAAACCGGGTTCCATGTACACTGTTATTACTGACCCATTGCAACGACGTCACTTTAACCAGTGAGGGACGGCCATTTTATTCATGGCTCCTACTTGTTTGAGTCTGTGAACGTAACACACCTGGTTGGAGCTCAAAGAAGTGGTAAAAAGTTGGAAATAGCCATCTCAGAAACCGACTCATGCCTCCTTCTTCCTGATGTGTTGATCAAATTACCGAGTTTGCCTGAATTCACATCATTGTGTCATAAACAGTGTTTCCCCTTAAACCGGAGCAGCATTAAAAACGAGATGCTAACCAGTTTTTTACATGCTAAGCTACATGACGGTGGGGGCATTGTCTCCATGGTTACCGTTAGACACGTACCTTTTCCATAACGCGATATTTAATATCTTTATAATCACACTTATAAAGAATATGAACGTTAATCTTATTAACTCGTAAAAAGTGTTTGCTGTAAATCACGATTTCACCGAGGGCTGTCAGTCATTATGATTAACAGCTGTTATCCATCCCCGCCGTATCTTTCCTCATTAAAAGTTATAAGATAAAATGACAAGTTTGGTTTCTATCCTTGTCCGTTTGTGCAGCCAATCACGCAGTACCCTATGGCCATTTTCAAAGTGAAATCAACTAAACAGAAGCGATATTAGGTTACAGGTGTCTGTTTAGTCAGCTTTAAAGGAGCGCATTTGGTTGTTTTGACGTCCGTCATGGCGGAATCTGGAAAACGTGACGTCACGTGAGAAAGGATTTTCCATCAATGATCATTGCCATTACTCAGCTTTGCTAGAAGAGTAAAAGTTTTTGCATTAACTGTCAATAAGAACCATGAAATCCAACCAACCAATAAAAACATGCAGTATCATAAAGATGTGGACAATAAGCATCAGCGCTAACTTATTTATCTAAGTGGTCAGGAGATGCCACCACAGTTACAGTTTTTACATGAGTAACTCACATGTGGACAGCTGGAGGCATTTCTGTAAATGCTCTTTTTTTCATTGCACTTATATACAGGAATACATTTCCTGACTGTCCCCAAGCATTCTACGTAAAAAAAAATAAAACTAAGTGAAAACAGACTCAGGGAGAAGTGATTTTCCCACTTTTTTCTACTTCTGCCCTATTTAAGCTGTTTATAATTCTGTCTTCAGGCTGTAAATTATTATTTTAAACTTTAAATTCTGAAGTTATACACTTGGTATTCAAAGTGGCTCTTCTAAACTCTTAAAAATGCAATTATTTTACCATAGACAAATTGATAATCTCTTAGTTGCGTATTCAATAATTATTTTATTGTTTTTTGCACCATAAAACAAAACAAAACAAAAAAAACAGGAGTCATTGAGGGTTTTTTTTTTTTTTCAGGCATTTGCAGTTTTTGAAGCCAAATGTGAAGCAACCTTTGTGCCAAACTGTTGGATGTCGAAAGCACCTTCTAAGTACCATGATCTTTGTGGGGGTTTTTTAATAATCACATTTGTAAACTGCAAAAATTAATGCCTTTGAGTATTAGTGTGTTGTTGTGATAATAAGGATTTACACTTCATTTCTCAGCCCAAAAACTGTTTCAGCTCATTCTCAGCTGGAATTACAGGCCTATTACTGTTGGCAACAGAAAGCAGCTGTTTTCATGGGAAATGAAAACCCAACAGTGGCATGAATTAAAAAAAAGTTTGGTTTTCTAGGCTGTTTAACATTTAATGGAAGGAAATTAAAAACTCCAAAACAAAAGTCATTATTAGCCACATTTCTTCACCAAGATGTTTATCCTTCTTTTAGGTATCATGTGTCGTTTTTGCTCATAGTAACCGTTTTCTCTGTTTTCTATCCATACACGATGAATCAGTTATGTATTTAGTCTTTTTTCTGGACAAAACCATTGTTGAAACTATTACTGCCACTTACTTTGCACTAATTTTGTTTTTCTTTCTCAGAGAAAATACCAAGGGTGAAGAACATGTGTCAAACTCGAGGTCCGTGGGCCAAATCTGGGCCCTCTGGATTCTAGACTTAACATTAAATGTGCTTAAATATTATGTTTTTATGTTTTTATCTATTTGCTGCCAAATTATATCAGTCAGTCCCTCCAGTTTTTTGAGAATTATTGTGGAAATTCACACAAAATCAATAAATCCCTGCACTTTTTATGTGCTAATACATAATTGGGAATTCAGTGCAGATTTTTCTCAAAAATTGTCAGTAAACCTTCTTACATACTAAACAGTTACCTGAGCTTTAATTGAGGACAGATAATAGTCCATGATCTAAAAAAAATCCCTTTTACTGTCATAAATAAGTGCAAATATTTCCAAATTAGCAGCACAAACACTTTTTATTGCAAAAAGTCACTAAAAGTATCACAAAATCCTGGAGGAATTGAAAATATATTCAATCATATGATTTAATTTTAAGAATTTATCGATATTGTAACAGTTTGTGAACAGGTTTTATCCAGTGGTGGGAAGTAACGAAGTACAAGTACTTACTGTAAGTACAGTACTTCGTTACTGTACTTAAGTACAGTTTTCGTGTATCTGTACTTTACTTAAGTAGATTTAATAATGGATACTTTCTACTTTTACTCCACTACATTTTACAGTAAGTATCTGTNGGTTTTATCAATATATTCTGGCACAACCGGCCCTTTAAGAGCGTTCAGGATCTTGATTTGGCCCAAAACCAAAATGAGTTTGATGGAGAAATCCAGAGATGCTGCAATTGAATTTATGTCAATTTCATGTTTTCACTTCTAAATAAAAATACTCATGGATCAGTGTTGTTGGGAATTTTTTTTAGCAAAGAACTGTTGCTGAGTTTTTTTATTTTTATCAACATTTATAAATTTGATGTTCTCTGTTTGAATTTAAGTGCGCTAACTGAATATGAATCGTTTGTGGAAAAAATCAGATCGGTTCAAATCCAATTTGCAGCAAACTGAATTTTAACTTAGTGATTTTTTACCATTAAATGTATAAAATTAAAGCTCTGCATTTGTTTTCCTCAAGAAAAGTAAAAGTTTTGTGGAAAATCTTGGCATCAATGTGAGTAAAGTTCCAGTTTATTATTGTTCATGTTTTCATTTTAAAAAATCCAGTCACACACTCGTATTTGGCAAAAGGATAAACCTACACACACACACACACACACACACACACACACACACACACACACACACACACACACACACACACGTACAACGATATCTCTTCTTCTCCAGCCTCTTCAGTGGCCCACCCTCCTTTAAAAGCTTTTTTAATTACGGCAGCCATTAAAGCAGGGCTGGCTCTCACAGAGCATCTACCATTGCCCCTATGAGCCAGCCACATGCTTACATGCATTTATGCAACCGCAGGCACACATGCATATAGAGCACACACAAATACAATCACATGAGATAGCGCTCGGTCCTAAATGCCCCAACCAGACAACCAAACTGGCTCCAGTGGCATTAAATCTTTTTAATCGCGTTTTCCAAAGTCTGGTGTCATTTAGGTGGAAGAGCTGCAAGAACAGAGCAGGGAAGAGAGGAAGGAGGATGAAGGAGAGCAGAAGACGGAGGGAGATAAAGGGCAGCGACGAGCAAAGCAATAAAACACTGTTTCCATGCTGGCCTACAGCGGAGGTGTGTGTCTGCTGCTAGATTGTTCTCATCAAAAACCGAAGAAGTGAGGCTAAATATAGAGAAGCTAACCGGCAGGATGGATGCCTCCATCAGTAAAAACAGATAAGTACGCTTTAAAGTGTTGATTCACTGTCATAAAAACAGTCACAAGGAAATCTGGAGAGAGTCTGACCGCATAAAAGACACACTGTTAAAGTAAAATGGATTCAGCAGAGGTCGGGTCCAGTCACTGTTCTGCACAAGTCAAATCCAAAGTCATTCACTTTGAACCGAGTCTTAAATATCCAATTTGAACAAATATGTAACAAAAGAGGAGTAAATTTCTGCCAATTTTGACATCAGTTTCAG
>NW_006800151.1:809555-820236 GCF_000485575.1 Poecilia formosa
AGAAATGCTTAAAAAACACAATGGGTTTTTGGAAATAAAATGTTTGTTGGTGGCTGGAAAATGACCAAAAAACTCCAGAATATAAAGTCACAGATCAAGCTTATTCCGTTACCTAGCAACCCCAGTGAAGCCCTGTCGTAACCTAGCAACCCACAATGAGCTCCACCACATTTCGCCAGCTGGTTTTACCACTGTATGAGCTGTACAATGACTGCTGGAGAAGTCAAGTGGTTTTTGTTGATATACAATCCAGAAATGACTTGCTGCATTCTTGATGGTTGTGCAGGAGGCTCCACTTCTGCTTTTCAAAGATGTACGCCTGTATAATTGCACATCTGTTTGCAGCCATTTTCACGTGTGAGTTTAAATATTGAATTCCCTCCAAATCACAGCCAGCAGCTTATTTGGATTTAAAGTAAAGCAGCTCATTCTGAAAGGAGAACTGACCAGAGTCAAATCTAAGTAGGATGATTTTTGTGTAAAAAATGCAATGAACATGTTTTAACCCACAGACTGAATCCTAACCTGTTCAAGGAAGCATAACAGGTCACTTTTAAAGTCAAGTCCAAGTTTGTGACCTCAGTCTGACTTTCGTTCACACCTGCGGTGTTCACACATGTAGAGGTTTAAACGGTTTAAACGCTCCCCGGCCAGTTCTACCTGCATGAACGCGTCCCGTTCATGGGATGCCAACGCCGTCTGGCCTACATGAGACACTAATCTAATTGTCACTGTTCAGAAATACGTGTTTGACCCCTGGGTTTCTGGGGTCACGCTGGCTTCCTGTTTGGACCAATGGGGGACTCCATCGGGGGTCTTACATGCTGCTAAAGCCGCTCTCAGGTTACGCTGCCCTGGCCTGGGAGCCGCTCTGCCGCCGCAGCGCTTTTCAAACACGTCCATATGGGATGTGGAGCGGCCGGGTGGGGCTCTGCGGAGCCGCAACCCTCCCCACTTCAAAGAGTCGCTGTCAGTCTCATCCCTGGGGGGTCCTGCTGCTGCAGCCCCCGGCGCTGCCACCAACGGGTCGGCATCACGGCGGTTTGTGACGCAGGTCCGCCTGAAAGGCCTTGAAGTCTGACACCTTCCCAGCAGACCGAGCTGATGGCCTTTCCTGTGTGTCCCTGACCCTCAGAGCATCCCAGCTGATGGCGCTCCCACTTTGAAGTGCAACCCGAGAAAACCACATCAGAACCACGGCACTTCCTTCAGCCCAGCCGTATAAACCATATGGAACAACCTGCTGTGGCCCCGGCCCTTAAAACGAAGCACTTACAGCATATGGACATGTTGTCTGTTATCAGCTTAGAGGACCAAAAATGGAGGCAACAACAGAGCTTGTCTTGTTCTCTGGGTCACCGTTCTGCAGTTGAAAGCATTTGGTGAATGATCCTTTAAAAAGCTAAATGAATGACTTCCATTATGTGATGACGTCCAGATGACCTATGGATTATTTGCGTTTTTTAGTGCGTTTATTGATTTTCTGGTTGGCTAAAGTGGAGGTACTCCCTAATTCAGAAGAAAAAACACTTCCTCACCTCCATTATGCATAAAAATTAGATTTTTCTTCCAGCCGTGTTGACTGGATAAAGACCAGACCAGCAGGTTAATGACCCAAAGCCCTAAATACCAATAAGGTTCCCCGTTAAACTCTCACTTTCCAGAAGACGGATTCGACAAACAACCCAAGCCACCAGAAAGCGGCGTCATTAGCAAACGGTGGAGCGTGACCTTTTGACACCACTTTGATTTCTTTACCGACGCTCTGATGCTCATCGCTCATCCTGATTGGATGAACTGCAGTCGCAACAGATTTCAGCCAGAAGGACCATTGCATTCAGGCTCGGCCCCCCGGGGCCTCCAGCTACAACCAGGAAATGTTTAGAGCGGATCAACCAGCCTGCCTGAGGTCAAAGGTTACACAAAAAGTCACTCTAGTTTAAGCTACGTCCTTCGACAAAGACTAAAGGGTGAATGTCATGGCTCTCAGTGGGGAACCCTGAGATGTTTATTATTGGTATTGGAGGGAAAGTGCCACAGGTGAAATGAGGAGGTGTTAAAATCAACCGGCTCTCCCGCCGACCAGCTCGTCAAACCCAAACGAACAGGAATGCAACAACTTAGCGCCTAACACCTTTGGACGTAAGCAAAGGGTAAGCAGAGGTCAGCTGGCACGACTCGACTGATCAGAAGCAGATGAGCTGATTATGATGAAAAACCGGAGCAGAAACTGAGAAAAGACAACAGAGAGAGATCAGATATTAACTTACTGCCTCCGTCACAAACATGTACAGTTTTTAATAATATCAAAAGATATGCAATTAAAATGAGCCTAAAACATGTTTGAGCATTTTTAATAGTTTGAGTAAAGGTTGCGTAAAGAAGAGGATTATAGGGACACTGATAATAAAGAATTATGACTTTTCTCAGAATTAAAACTTCTGATCTCAAAAGATTAAAGTGAAATCTGAGAGAAAAATGAGAATCCTCAGTTTAAAGTCATAATTATGAGATTAAAATCAAACTTGTACGACCAAAGTCAAAAATCTGAAAAATTGAGAATTTTCAGATTGAATTTATAATTCTGAGATAAAAGACATAAATTGGAGAGAAAAGTAAAAATTCCCAGATTAATGTCAGAATTCTCATAAAACCTTCCAGTGGCTCTAATCCTCCTCCATAAATTAAAGAGTAAAGCTGGATTATTAATTCCATTAATATTCAAAAATTGTTTTAATCCATCGCCAGATGCTAACAGGAAGTTAGCATCATAGTAAACATGACATATTTAGATGTGTTGTTTCATCTAAACTAGTTTAGATAAAACTATCTAAACTAGTTTAGATAGACAGCGAAGCTTACGGACAGCGACAGGAAACCTTTGCTGCAGCTGCATCTCAAGCGTGGAGGAAACGGTTTGGGTGGAGGCTGCAGACCTCCATCCACACGAGTCTCCCTGTCAGGTCTGGAAATGATCCACTTTTCTTTAATGAGCCAGGAAGAAAAAAGAAGAGCAAAATTATACAATGTGTTGCACTTCCTTCTGAAACTCAGTTAACCCTGGTGGGACAAAAAGATGGAGGAACGACCTTCATCCTGGGGAATTAGACACATACGTAAGCTTTGAAATGCAATAAACTTTAAAAACAAAAGACCATTTTTGTAAAAAGAAAAAGGAAATTAAATCAAAAGAAAATGGGATCGGTGTCCTGAAAGATACACAATTTCAAACCTTCTTTATCTACAGGAGATTTCATCTGTGATCCCATGAAGTTCATTCGTTTCTGTTTTCAGGCGGCGTTCCTCTCCTCCAGAAAGCCATCGATTAGCAGGGGGACACGGCGACGGCCTGGCCTGTCACCGAGCCGCTCATGGGGATCAATCAGTCTATTGTTGGCTTCAAGTGCCTCATATATTTATGTCTCTGCAGCTTCAAGTTCACAGCCAGGCAGGAAAGGAGCTGAGCAAGAAGAGGCAAAAGCAGGAAATAACTCTGGATTTTCACATCATGTCCTTCCTACAGCCATTATCTACTGTATGCGGTCAGACCAGAAGAAGACAGAAACAAATAATTCCTGATTTTAAGGGAAATTAACTCAATAGAGCAACAGCTGCTTAATAGTTATGAGGTATTAAGTTTGGTTACAGCGCCTCCCAGTGGCTGATGGTGCTGCTCGCCTCTAAATCTCACCGAGATATTTATATTTTTACATTATGCAGTGCAACAAACATCTAAAATTAGATAAATTGTGTTTCTAAGTTTAAGCAAAATGTTGTAAATGTAAAAATGGACCATAAAAACATTACATTTACTCTACTGTTCACTAATCTTATCGTTTTTAAGTTATTGTGCAGAAATCTGGAGCAATAATTACAAAACTACACTAAAAACAATACAAGACTGAAAACGAGCAATAATCCATAAGGTTGGATAATTAAAACAAAACGCACACTATTTGTGAAATCTAAATTATTAAAGTTTGTAATTCTTTACAAAGGCAAAAATTAACTAATACTGGAGACCATTCAAAAACTCTTTACAACTAAACATTTATAAGTTAACGAGGGAATTAAATTTTAAATAAGCAAATTGAAAACACACAGAAAACTTGTATCAGTAAAAGAAGTCAAACTGGAGAAAACAGGATATTGAACTTAAACATAAAACTGTTCAAGTATAAACATATGAATATTGATGGATATAATTTAATAATATCATTAGTAAATTATTTTTATTGAAGTTAGTTTTGTGTGTTTGGTGAAATATGATTATCTGCTCCAGTTAAATATCAAATATCCACTAAAAGTCTACGATGACTGAAATGGACTGAAAACTTGAGCGTTTCTTACATGAAAGTTTTGTCATTGGGGCCTGCCTCAATGCATGGCACCTAATAGAATGTGTCTTTATTGGGGCCTGCCCACGCAATGCATGTCGAGAAAGACAGAGATATGTGAGAGATACAATGCATTCTGGGTAACACATATTTCGTGGGATTATTATTATTTCACTTAGATAAATGTATTATTTCTGAATGTGATTTAAAACCATTAGTATGAAGGTTGAACATTTTCTAAAAAAAAAAAATCCACTGTTTATTTTTTGTATTTCGCACCATGAGTTAGAACCACATGTGTGAAGCTTGTAGTTGTGACATCAGGTTCAGCCATTATACTGTATTATACTGTAGTAGTGGACCAGTGCTGGTGGATCATGTCAAGCCCATCCTGGTTCCTACCAAGTCCAATTTCATCAGGAATTTAATATTTAAGTGCTATTCTCCTTCAAGATACATTTACCTAACGCCAGAATAAATGCAATGTACATTATGCAGCAAAGGAAATTAGAAGATCGGACATTTATCCATTATGGAGATGGTCGGTTTTGGACGGGCGATGTGCCCCTATTGCATAAGCGATACTGAAGAATGACTGATATCATTAACGATACAGGGAAGAAGCTTTGCTAGCAAAGTCGTTAGCTAGCAGCTAGCTAATAGCACAACAACAGCCTAATGTCTGTATGATCAAAATACTGAATCAATAGATAACAGTTTCTCCTCACCTGGCTGTCTCCTCCTCTCAGTAGTTCTTCAGAGAAAGGCAGACGCAGAGGCCTGTCAGTGTCTGTTGTATTTCATTACCTCTCTGCTTAAACCACTGAAGCAGAAACGATACAACGTTAAACGTTTTCCGTCATCTGACAAGTAGCAAGTCTACTCCACTTTATTGACCAAAAACTGGTCTGTAATCTGGAACGTTCGCTACGTTGAGCTCCAGTTAGCTACCTTATCTTACTGTGCGAGGGGCAACTGTGTCGTGTGTCATGGGCAAAAGGTCAAAGGTAACAAGGTGACCGGAGGGCTTATTATGTTGTTTTTCTTGCAAAATACAAGAAAAAAACCAAGAAAAAAACTAATAATTTTAGTACATGTTATGTGTCAGAGTTGGACTTAAGAAAAAAAAAAGACCAACAGGGCACTTGGGGGCAAGGAGCAAAAGGGGCAGGTGCTCAAGCCCCCCCGCCCCCCTATACGTCCCTGGTCGTCCAGATCGTCCCTCAGTCAATGTCCATGTTGTCCACAGATGAAACCAGCATCAACAGGTCAGTGTCTTCTCCTCTCACAGCTCTGAAGCAGGTTGATCTTTTCTTTCTCTGCTCTGATCCTGGACAGCAGACCAGCAGAGGTTGTTAAAGCTCAGTCACACAGTTTCAGTCCAAATGTCCAACAGGAGACAGACAGTCGTCCCCTGAATGGAAACGTCTCATCGGGTCTTTGGTGTCAGAATAAATCAGGATCAACAGAAACTTCAGAGCCTGGAGGTGATGAAGGTTTTCTTTGTCTTCNATCTGACAAGTAGTAAGTCTACTCCACTTTATTCACCAAAAACTGGTCTGTAATCTGGAACGTTCGCTAAGTTGAGCTCCAGTTAGCCGCCTTATCTTACTGTGCGAGGGGCAATTGTGTCGTGTGTCACTAAAGGTAACAAGGTGACCAGAGGGCTTATTATGTTGTTTTTCTTTCAAAATACAAAAAAAAAAAAAACAAGAAAAAAATAATTTTATTACATGTCAGAGTAGGGCTTAAGACAAAATAATAATACAAAAAAAAAAATAAAAAAATGACCAAAAGGGCACTTGGGGGCAAGGAGCAAAAGGGGCAGGTGCTCAAGATCCCCCTCCCCCCTCTGCATATGCCTGGTCGTCCAGATTGTCCCTCAGTCAATGTCCATGTTGTCCACAGATGAAACAAGCATCACCAGTTCAGAGTGGTGTCTTCTCCTCTCACAGCTCTGAAGCAGGTTGATCTTTTTTTTCTCTGCGCTGATCCTGGACAGCAGACCAGTGGAGGTTGTTAAAGCTCAGTCACACACAGTTTCAGTCCAAATGTCCAACAGGAGACAGACAGTCGTCCCCTGAATGGAAACGTCTCATCAGGTCTCTGGTGTCAGAATAAATCAGGATCAACAGAAACTTCAGAGCCTGGAGGTGATGAAGGTTTTCTTTGTCTTCCTGATCCACTGGATCTACTGGATCACTTTCACCAGCTGGTGGTGTGAGACTGACATCATCTGTGTTGAGAATTTGTTTGATTTAACTAGAATTTGCTTAGGACTTATTTGGGATATTATAATTTAATATAACTATTTTAGTTGCAATTGTTTCATAGATTTAGTTGTCATTTTATAGTTAGTATCTGGTTAGAAAGTGGACTGTTTGTGGCTTATGGCAAAGTGGACTGTTTGTGGCCTTTGGCAAAGCGGACTCCGTATCCCATGTTGCTCTGGAACCTGTTTCCTTGGTGATGATAATTCTTTTTCTAACAGCCGCAGTTAGTTTGTATCTTAGCTGAGTTCCGACTCTCTGTCATGTTTGTATGTTTCGTTCATTCTTAATCCACTAAAGTTCATCTGAAAATCCACCCGACTCCTTTTCGTCGTTAAATCAGCCGGATATTCAACAATCTGATCCATTGAGGACAGGGCTGAGGAGCTGAGGTCAGAGGTCAGATGCACCGCAGTGAGGTTCAGACAGAGAGGAAAAGAAGCAGCAAATAGAAATCGATTAGGGTTTGTTTTATTTTTATTGTTTATATAAATATGCATATATACAAATATGGTGATGTTAAGAACTGCAGCTCAGATTGTTTGATGTTTCTGTTTATTTTCTGTTTGTATTTATAGTCTGACCAGTTACTGCAGAGCGAATAAAGCAGCTGTTCTGTTTTCTGGGCTCATTTCTCCTCATGATTCCATTATTTTTTATCCAAACTTCTCTTCTTCCTCATGAAGAATTTATTTTGCTTCCTGTGATTTCATTTCAGATCTACTTTCTGGTTTAGCTGCTTCAAAAGAAGAAACTAAAAAACATGTGATTTGTGTCATCAGTCACACAATATCCCTGACATTTACTTTCAGTTTGAAAGTCAGTGTGTTATGATGATCTTCTTCTTCTCTTTGGATCGTTTGAACAAACTGTAAGTTTGCTTGGTTTCCTACTTAAACTTTGTTTTCAGAACTTTCCTGTTTGTTTTTCCTCTCTGAAGTTTGGAGAACAGATTCACTTAATTTCAGCTCAAAGTTTCATCTCTCTTACTTTTAAAGGTTAATTTTCAGGATTATTAGATTAGTGATGAACTGCAATCAAACAACATGAACAGCTGATGTTTCCTTGTTTCTTTCTCTGAACAAACGGCTTCATATGTCTTTATCCTGAATTCAAACTTTCACTGCTGTTTCACAAAACAAGAACAGCAGATTAAGCCAGTATTTTTCAGATATCCTGGCTTAATAAAGCCTTGATTTTGTTTCACAAAAGTAGTAGAAGTTTTGATTGTTGATTCAATGTTGCATGACTTTTGTGTTTCTGTGTTTTTGGTGATGTAAAGCACTTTGGAATGCCTTGCTGCTGAATTGTGCTATACAAATAACATTTTATTGATTGATTTTGATTGACAATAATTTATTTTGGATCAGGCCAAATCTGTTAAGTTTCCCATCTGCCCTAAAATCTTAATGGTACATTTCAATGGCAATCCCCACAGCCAAACTGATGATCATCAATCTCGCCAAGCTGAGCTTGCAACTTCTCCAAGGTCTGTTCATTCCTGACAGCAAGTTTCAGGAACTGCAACTGAGCTGTGGTTCTGAACAAGAATCACTTCCTGTTTGGTTCTAGTCACACAGCATCTGAGTCTGAGTTTTCACAGCAAGGCATTTCATTGTATGAACCAATCAGATTCTCAATGGCCAGAATAGCTGCCAACATTTTCCAAATTTCAGGATAAACAAAGTGCCTGCTGGGTCCAAAGAGCAGAAATCATGTTATCAAAAATTCAATTAATGTGCATTTTAAACGTTGGCAAGCCAAAAATCTGGACAGACTCAGAGTCTTCCTTCTCCCAGGAGTCCATCATTTATCCAGATGCAAATGTCCCATGGAGGCTGGAGGGCTGTCCTTTGCCCAATCTTCTCATCGAGACCAGATCCATACTCAATTTGGATTTAGTTTGCAATTTGGAAGATGCGCAAACAGAGGCTCCAAGAAAGAGCGCAGCTCACAGAGCAAAAAGCAGAGCAGCTGAGGGAGGCAGCATGAGCATAAGAAGCATCAGCTTCACAGAGAAGAGAAAACCAATCCACTGTCAGGTTCATACTGACAGTAGATATCCATTCCATTGTTAATTTATAAGTTTAAAGTTGTTCATTTGACCTATTGGGAGACATGATTATGATGGTTTTTAGTTAAGGAGGGTTTGAGAATGTCTGTGTTGAGCTAGTTATGCACTCAATCCAATATCGTTTATTATTGTAGCAGCAATTGTACTAGCCAGTTTAAAACTGGCTAGTACAATTGATACGCTTAATAATAAGCGTTGATCCGTTGCTGCTTAATTTTGACGCACTGAGCAGCTAATGTTGTACATTTTGATTGTGTGTAAAGTCAATCCCAAAGATCTTCTTGTCATCCAAATTCCAAATCTGTTCCAGTCAGATGGATCATTTGTGAATAAAATCCATTTATTCCATGATACACAGCAACAATGTTAACAATGACTTTGCCACAATGGTCAAAACCTTGTATGCCTTTCCGCAGGGCCGTGCAGAGACCACTAAAGCGGCAGGTTCTCAAAAAAATAAAAAGAAAGGGCACATCTAACCGCCTTCTAGGACAGAATATTAGCAAAGCCTCTCAGCTTTCAGAGTTTAATAAACAATGATAAATTACAAAATTGTGAGATATACAATCAAAGCTAAGGAAAATCTATATATAGTGTACACAACTATGCATATATAAAATATTTTATTAGTAATTTCTTCCTGCAGGTCTATTTTAGTAAAGAACTGCAGTATTCAAACCCGTAATTTAGCAAGATATGTAAATCAGAGCAAAACCACCAGAGATATTTTGCCTTTACAGAATTACACTATTAAAAGTATAAACAAGGGCACAATGCAACCTTTTAGTGGACTGTCATCTGTAAAACAGAGCTGCCTGTTTGCTGCAGTGGAGATGAAGATGGTCCATTCAGGAAAGCAGAGCTGCATCAAACTTTAATGTGGAACTGCGGAAAAAAGAAAAAAAAAAGAAAAAATTGAATTGTTAATGCATGTCACCATGAGAAAAGCCTACTGAGTTTTGCTTAAAAAACTTTTTAAAAAAGTAAAATCACACATTTTTGTCTCATGAAATGAAAAAATTATTTGCAAAACAAACTTATTTGCACTTGTCATAAATCTTTTCTTGCTATTTCACGTTTTTGTTTGTGACTCAAAGTTTTGCTTGTGATTCTCACATGACATCATGGGCAGGGCCTAAAATCACAACAAAAGATTCCTGATGTGTGCAAATAAAGGTTTATGTTTGGCAAATAACTTTTTAAGTTCACAAGACAAAAATTAGTTATTTAATTTTAAAAAAGTTTTTTTAAACAAAATGTTTGTTTTTAAAAAAATAAATCATTACAATTTCAAAGGTTTTGATTACAATTTTATTTTACTTAACTGAGGTTAGTTTTTTTTTTTCATTGAATAATTGGGGGGAAAAAATTAACTGCATACTCTGCGAACAAGACCCTAAACTTACTTAAAGTCTGGATTGAGTTTTTTCCCCTTCATTAATGACACTTTTATTACATACATTATATCAATCATGGTAGTTTAGGGTGAGTTATTTTTAATTCTAAATAAATATCCTTGTTGGACTTTTATTTAAGTGCTATTCTCCTTCAAGATGGGCACAGATATGGGAAGTGTGGAATAACAGACTGTTGGCCACTCTGAGGTAAAAACAACAAACAGCTTCCAGTCCAAGGGGGGGCACAGCTGTCTCTGTGGGCGGGCAATACCCCCCAATGCCCCCAATGCCCGCCCATGCTGCGGGGCCTGGTCCTCAGGTCTCCACAATTAAACTCATACGCAACAGTTTTCTGCCGCTTCCTTTAAAATAAAATATTATTGTTAAAATGCGTTTCATTCAGTCACATCATTAAGTAGTTATGGAGCACATGTTCAGTTCTTGATGGTCAGTCAGAGTGAATCAGTGTGGTTCAGTGAATGTAAGTGTTGCTCCATGTCTCCATCTGGTGGACTGATAGAAGTAGTGCAGGTTAAATCATTGAATGTGTTGCTCCATGTCTCCATCTAGTGGACTGATAGAAGTAGTGCAGGTTAAATCATT
>NW_006800151.1:821009-827538 GCF_000485575.1 Poecilia formosa
ATAGACTGAATATCAGGTTATTTTATCTTCATAGCATCAGTGCATATGGTAACATGTCTTGTTAAAGACGTCTACACATCTTCCTCCAGGTTTGTGTTGCGAGAGATCAGCAAGTTAAAATCAACCAAATGCAAAGATTCTCTGGAAAGCTGACAGAAAAATTCACACAAAGATTCAGTCAGATCTGGTTTCCATTCTTAATCCCTGCAGTTATATAGAATAAAGCCTCAAGCTGCACTAAAACAATAAAAATAAGAAACACTTTAGGAAAACTGGCAGTTTGAAGGAAGAAGGTCAATGTAATATAAAAAAGTCCTTTACCTAATGTGAATTATTCCATTTTTAAATATATTAAGATAAAATGTCACCATATTGGTCAACTGTTAACTATAACTTGCTTTGTAGCTCCTAAAAACTTTCCTATTGTATTTTACTCATTGTAAAGTATTTTCAAAATAAAATCATGGAGTAGTTTTACCGTTGAATTCACTCCAAAGTCTTTGCTGCTTCATCTTGATGTTTAAATGTGTAGAAAGTAGCAAACAGCTGCAGCAGGTCTGGTCTCAGATGTTGGCTGGACGCCTCAAAGATGACTTGGCTCTCAGCGCTGACCGTCCAACCAGCCACTAGCTGCTCATCGCTCTATGATGGCAGACACACAAGTTTTGTTTTCATTTTTCCTGAAACATTTTACTTTGATATCAAAGCTGAATTCATTTAAGCTCAACATGACAAAGCTATTCTACAAAACCTTTTCATTTATGTTAAGGAGAGCGGCTTCCAGTCCTTTTTGTGAGCAAATAATTTTTTTAAGAATCATGTAATTCTAGGAACATATTCAACACGTTAAGAAGTATTAAGCAAAACATGTAAATAGTGATAATTTGTTTTGCATAATATCAGACAGGTTCTGCTTCCTGCCTGGCAAACTGAGGCTGGTTTCAACATCTGCTGCTGTTGCAGGTCAGATTAAAAATGAGCTGGTTGGACCTTTTCGGGTTGAAGATGGACTCAAAATCAACTCCCAAACATACTGCCAGTTTTTAGAAGAAAAAGGAAAAAGCTGCTTCTTTCAAGAAGATGATAATTTGTAGGACAATGCTGTGGTCAGTCTGGTCCATCAGGACTTGGCCTGCATCAANAAATGAATAAAAGTGAAGTTCAGTTAGATTTCCATGACGATCTACTGATGACAGAAAGGACTTTAAAACAATATTTGATGGAGCTCCAGACCAATCAGCCCCAAGGAGCAAAGATGGGAAGAAAAGTAACTCCATGTTGGTCAGATGGATGTTTAAAAGTTCAGAGAGAGAAATAAAGATTTTTAACAAGGGAGATAGGCACCAGCGATGCTCCCGACCCCACTAAGGGATAAGGGTGTGATTGATTGATTGATTGGTTGGTTGGTTGGTTGGTTGGTTGGTTGGTTGGTTGGTTGGTTGGTTGGTTGGTTGGTTGGATGGATGGATAACTTTTAGGATTTAATAAAAATTGAAAATAAATGTAGTAGTTTGTTCTCCACCAGGGGGCGACATCTGGAAAATTATCAAATGAATGAGAGGAATCCTTGAAATTCCTTGTTTTCCAGAGGAAATGGAGAATTGCAGTGAATGATGAGGAAAAAGTAGAACTGTGCTCTGTTGACCGTGGTAGAAATTAAAAACAATATCCCATTATTTATAAGACCTTTTAAGGTTCAGCTCCAAGAAAAGACTAATGTGTTTAGGTTTTCAGTAGTTGGGAAAGCTTTTGGGATTGTTCAATAAAGTTTGGAAAAATTCACAACATTTTCCCAACAGGGACAAGGACTCCAATCTCTGATATCTTTTTTTTTAAGATAAAAACATTAAAATCACCAAAACAGTGAGAAAGAGAAAGACATTTTGAAACAGATTAAAAAAAGATAAAAACATTAAAACCAGCACCCCTTTGAGGACTTCAGTTAAATGTCATTTAACTGGGGCTCTAACCCTCTGGGACTTTAGTCAAAAACACTGTTTGACAAGGACTCCAACCTCTAGGTTTTTAGTTGAAACGCCGTCAACTGGGACTCTAAACCCTGTAGAAATTTAGTTAAACGTTGTTTAACTGGGCCGTTTTCATCATTAAAACAGAAACAGTGAGAAAGAGAAATAAAAAGAAATTAATAAATAGATAAAAATTTAAGATAAAAACAGTAAAAACATCGAAGACATCAAAACCCACACTCTAACCCTAATTTAGCCATAAGCAACTCTAAACAGGAGGGTTTTAAGTTGAGATTTAAAGGCTCTCAGTGTTTCAGCTGTTTTACAGTTTTCTGGAAGTTTCTTCCAAATTTGTGGTGCATAGAAACTGAATGCTGCTTCTCCTCGTTTGGTTCTGGTTCTGGGGATGCAGAGCAGAACCAGAAGATCTGAGGGGTCTAGACGGTTGGTACAGCAATAACAGATCTTTAATGTATTGTGGTGCTAAACCGTTCAGTGATTTATAAACTAACAACAGTATTTTAAAGTCTATTCTTTGAGCTACAGGGAGCCAGTGTAGGGACTTTAAAACTGGTGTTATGTGCTCTATCTTCCTGGTTTTAGTGAGATATGAGAGCAGCAGCGTTCTGGATCAGATGGACCTGGAGGATTGATTGATTAGTCAGACCTGTGAAGACGCTGTTGCAGTAATCAATGCGGCTAAAGATAAAGGCATGGATGACATTAAGGCCCGATTGATGAACACGCACATCCACTGACCTGAAAACAGATTTTCTTCTTTGGTTTCAATGTAGAGGATTTAATTATCCTGTATTATAATTGTAAAAAATAAAGGTAAGGTTCACAGATTTCGCTTATCGCGGGTTATTTTCGGAACCCATCCCCCGCGAAAAACAAGGGATCACTGTACTTCTAAAGTAGAGGGATGATATCAGCCCATCAGATGGTTTAGAAGAGGGAGAGGAAGCATCATGGACTGCAGTGTGTCAGGCTGGGTGGTGGTAAGGTGAGGAGAAGACGCTGGGACCCAGGATGTAGATGAAGTAATGGTTTTAATAAAGATAACTCGACAGTCCAGAACAGGCAGCACGGCAGAGTCAGCAACAGCTAACACCGGTAGCAACAGATAAACGGACTGATACGCGAGCTAACACAATCCAGGACTAATGCAGTTCCACTGGAGAGTGTGGCAGGACAAACTTAGACGTTTGACAACAATAGACAAGGACCCGACGAGGAACAAAGACAACAGGTGGGTTTAAATACACACGGGGTAATTAAGGGAATGAGACACACCTGGGAAACAATCAACGGGGAAGACGCAGAGACAGACTCACGGAACAGGACTACACAGAAAAACTCAAAAATAAACACACAGAAACACGGATCGTGACACAGAGGTCCTTCACCTGATCCTGGTTGTTGGGACAAGAACTTTTACTGAACTTAAGGACAATTTTCATGGATTTGCAAGTAGATTTAATCCTGGCTACTTTTACTCCACTACATTTTACAGTATCTGTACTTTCTACTTTTCTACATTTCTATAAAGCGTTGCGTTACACATTACATCCAAGTCGCATGGAGCTTCTTTGATTTGTTGGTTAGTTTGAAAGTAATCAGTGATTCTGGTGCCGCCTTTGCCTCCTGTTAGCATGAACTGCTAGCTTTAAAAATTCACCGTCTGTAAAAACATATCGAGGTAAGTTAAGCTGCTAAACACTGTCTGAGTTTTGGGTGTGAAATTGATTCAGGTTAGAGAAGTTTTATGTAATCTTACTGTAGCCGCTACCATCCGACTCATCTGTTGCATGTACTCTGCGTTGTGTGTGTAGGTAAAGAAAGAAACCAACAGTCGAGGACCCACGGTGTGTTGTAGCAGAAAGGCAGGTTTATTCTGTTCAAAATAAAAATGCATTTAGCACAGCAGTTCCCGGGCTCCGGCCTCCCCACACAGACCATAACCAACCAAAAGAACAAAGATAACCACATTTGCATGGTAAACTTGATAATTGTCTTTAATGTGGGAATTAAATACCCAATAGTGTGCTGCGCTACACATAAAACAATTTAACAACAAAATATAACAAGTTGTGAGCTTAGTGAACATACTTTTAAGAACATTTCGAATATTTTAACACATAAACAGAAGACAACTTTATACGCTTACCTCTCCCCAGCGCAGCTCGGCGCCGAACTGAGGAGATCATCGGGAACACACAGGAAATGACACAAACAGGAAGCAAGAAAATAAAAGCGTCACCACCAAAATAAAATACAATTCAGAAAAGAAAAACAAATATACATATATAGTGAGAATGGATTTGAGGTGAAATCTACACTTTTTTTACAGACTTGCTACATCACCAGCTTCTTGTTTAAATCGACTATAATAAATAAACACGTTAAATAGCTGTAAGCTAGCATGAACTGGCAGTAGCATCGGGGCGCGTGGAGCGCAGCGTCTCCTGCCATGAATGTCCCAGTAACGTTAAACTCCTCCACATCCGGGTTACTGAATTAATGCCAATAATCTCCATCTCATATTTACATTTACAGTCATATTCAATAAATTAGAATATGGTTCCCATGAGGCTCGTTTGTCAGATTTAAAACAACTTCAGCAGATATTAAACATATTTTTCTTCAGACCCTCATTTCTGCATTAAGGTTTTTTATTGGTCTGTAATCTGATCAGAAATGTCATGTTTTCATGAGTTGTAAGCAACAAATCATCATTAACAAATCAAAGCCTTAAAACAGTTTGTGGGGAATTAATCTGCATGATGTGTGAGCTGAGTTACTGAAATACTTTTCATAAATATTCTAATTTATTGAAAATAACTGTAGTTAAGGACTGATAGAGTGACGCAGGTCATCCTGAGATTCTGATGCATAGAATCACAAATCTAGATCTAAACTGTCATAGAGAGAAACACAATAAAACATGATTTATCTGCAGCATTGTTCAATAAATGGCTCATTACTGATGTATTAAAATTAATGTGAATGTTTTTACCATCCAGACCTTTAGAACCAGTTCAGGTCAATAATTCAGTTGTTTCTGTGGAAGATTAACAGATTTGATGTGAAATGATGAAATTCTTCATTTCTCTCTGATGTTCCAGCTGATCTGTAGAAAATGGAGCTGCAGCTCTCAGATATTTCAGTCGTCATGTTTTCTACCAATGAATCCTCTGATTAAAGCAGGAATCTCATCTCCATGTTCTCCTCCAGAGGTTCCCAAGGTTTGTTCCTGGAAGCTGCTGCTGGTTCCTCCAATCCAGGCTCCGCCCCCTTTACAGGAAATATGTCCATATATGGAGCTAAGAGTCACCTTGATGCTGCAAAGCTTTGTTCAGGATGAGATGTCAGGATGTTGGTGTCAGTCTGTTCCAGGCTTTAGTTGTTCTCCTCATGAGGAGCTGAAGTCTCTGACAGGAACGTGGAGCTGAACAGGAGAAGAACTTGAAGCTTCTTCTTCTTCTGTCTGATTGCAGCAGCAGGACAATCCAACATTTTAGTCTGACTTCATCTGGAAATGTTTCTTTGACCTGAATCAGTTTGAAGGCAGGCCAGCTCCTCATCAGAGCTGAGATCTTCTCTGTCCTCCATGCTGGAAATGTACAAGTCCAGCAGCTCCTGGTCAGTGACATCAGACCGTGACATCATCAGTAGAATGATGATGTCATTCTGAGAGGAAAGATGCAAACAAAGACTCTCTGGACTTACTGCAGCTGCTGGATTCAGGAAGCTGCTTCTTCTTCTTGGTCTCATTGTAAATGTGAGTGTTGGATTCACTCCTCCAATTCCACTAGGGGGCTCTATAGTTGTTTTGTGTTGGTACGTGAATTAATGTGTAGAAGAAGAAAATGAACGGTGGACCAGTAGTGTACTACATAGACATTAATACTATGCTGCCGTTAGCTTAAACCAGTGCTTCTCAATTCCAGTCCTCAGCGCCCCCCTGCTCTGCATGTTTTAGATGTGCCTCTACTCCAGAACAGCTGATTCAAATGATTGCATGACCTTCAAGTACTGCAGAGGCCTGTTAATCACCAAAATATTGAATCCAGGTGTGTGGCAGAAGGGAAACATCTAAAACATGCAGGGCAGGGGGGCGTTAGGACCGGTCCATTTCTCACAAGACCGGTTAAACTGTAAAAAACGTAAAAAAACGTTTAATATAACTTACCACGTTGGGCAACACTCATAAACATTAGTAAGATGTGATTTTATGGCAGGTTCGGCCTTTTAGTTTAAGCCAGTGTTTCTCAATTCAGGTCTTGTAAGCACTCGGCAATAAAATTAACTACAACGGCTACCTTATGTTCTTTGTAACAGTGTATAGCGCCACCTGGTGGTGCTGGTTGGTAGAGGAAGTGCTGAAAGGTTGGAGGTGTTTGTCAGAGGTGTGTGATGATGGAAGCCTCTCCCTGGTTTGTGAGTCTGAGCTCAGAGATCAGATGTTTGGTTCTTGTTGACCTCTTTGTTGAATGTGCTGCAGCTGCTCCTTTTTAATGTTTGTATTTCTGGATATTCCAGTGAGGCCACAGCAGATT
>NW_006800151.1:828441-830412 GCF_000485575.1 Poecilia formosa
CTGAACATTTTCTGTTTCTGTCGGCTCCTATTTTTCTAAACTCGTCAGATTTGAATATTAAATCTTCCTTTTGTTTATTTGCTGCAGTTTTTCATGTTTTAGAGAAATAAAAACATTTTTCTTCTTCTGCATTTGGTTCATTTGCTGCTCATTCTGCTCTTTTCCTGTTCAAATTTAAATATTTGCATTAAAAATATTTTTCATCAGCTCTGCCTTTCAGAAAGTCCTAGTTAAAGTAAAACATTCCCATCCCATGAAGGTCAGAGGTCAATGCTTTGAAGCATAAAGTGATAAAATCTTAATATTTTCTGTTTCATTCAGAACTTCTACCTGAAACTCAGAACCTGCAGAACATTTTTCTCTCTGGAGAAAAAAATCCAGGAACTGGAAGATCAGAGCAGAATGAAAACTGGAGATCAGTGATGGACAGAAAAGCTCTGATCGCTGCATCTCTGACATATTTTACATTCGATAACAACAGTAAACCTATTTTAGCTGAGAATAGACCAACATGGACATGACCCGCCACAGCCCAACATGAGCCACACCTGATTCAACCCAAACCGGAAAATAAAAGATTTTACTGGATTCCCAAAACACGGTAAAATCAGCAGCTGGTTGTGATTAATATGCAGTTTGTTGCTGAGATTCAACCTTCCTTAGGGAGACCTTAGAGAGTCATGAAGAAAGACTCACCCTGGAACTGCAGGAAACAACAATAGCCAAGAGGTGGAGGACCGGCTGCTGGTGTCGCCGTCTCACCTTCTGATGTCTCCAACCAAACACTCCACCCTCAACATCAACATTTAAAAAATGATGCAGGAATGCAGTTTTCCTACTTTCTCACTTGAAACAATCTAGTCTAAATATCATATACAAGGAAGCATCGAAATGGAAATTTGTGCCAAAATATTGATGTATTAACTGATTACGGATATTTTAAACTTTCAAATTTGGTCTAAAATCATCAGGAATTTGGTCCATTAAACAGTTTCAACAGTTAAAATACATGTAGGCAACCAGCTTCTCCATATGGAATGCCTGAAATGTCGAAAATAGGACATGCGGACCAAGAATTAAACAGTTTTTTGAATACAAAGTCCATTAAATCCACTCCACACTTAATGCATTGCAGTCTTTATTTGTGAACGTGTTGCTGTACGGTTTGAAAGCTTAAACAATCAAAAACACAAAATGCACAGTGAAAAAAGTATTAATGATGTCAATGTTTTTTCTAGTAAACATAATCAAAAAGGGAACATTGACAGGAAATTCCCACCAGATGTTGGCAACAACCCAAATAATCCACTCACACAAAGAAATCTAACCAAATTTACTGATAAATTGAAAGAAATATGGAGTTAAATTTATGAAATATGTATTGAAAACACTGCAAAAACGCAATAGAAAGCCAAAAAATTAGCAGATATAGCCTTTTATTTATAATTTATTTTTCTATTTATTTAAATTAAATCAATAAATCAATCAACCATGAATATGTGGGTTAGTTAGGTTGAAGTCCATGTCTGTTGTGTTTCATGTCAATGGGCCAATTAGAAACATATTTGTTAAAAAAAAAAAACAGACATGTTTAATTAACGTATTTTCTCCACTCCAGTTTACATCTTCAGACATCAAATGTATAAACATATAAATATCACAAATTATAAAAGGCACAAGACAATTTATTTTCTATGTCAATCATCATGCAGGGTGATACAACTTATCATAATTTAAGGACAAATTAATGTTTCAATTAAAGTAAAATATTTTTTGCATGACTTCTCTTTACATTCATTACAGTAGTGGATGTTACATATTTACACTCAAATTTTAAGAATAAATTGGTTTATATATATTCCCTTTGTCTAACTGATTCCCTTATTCTCTTTAAGGTAAATTAACTCAACAGAGCAACAGCAGCTTAACAGTTATGAGGTATTAAGTTTGGTTACAGCGCCTCCCAGTGGC
>NW_006800151.1:833813-834811 GCF_000485575.1 Poecilia formosa
TATTATTTCTGAACGTGATTTAAAACCATTAGTATGAAGGTTGAACATTTTCCTGAAAAACAAAATCCACTGTTTACTTTTTGTATTTCGCACCGTGAGTTAGAACCACATGTGCAAAGCTTGTAGTTGTGAGTCTGGGACTGAATTTCACTGTACATTAGGTTCAGCCATTACACTGTAGCAGTGGACCAGGTCAGCCATGGTACTATGTTGATAGACTTGGCATAAGCTTCAGTTGTTGCACTTTGCTGGTGGACCATGTTAAGCCCATCCTGGTTCTTACCAAGTCCAGCTTTCATGGATGTGATACTTGTTAAGCATCAGAACTCGAAGTCCAATACGATGTGCACAAGTCTGGCAGGCCCCAGTTAAATTTCATTAGGAATTTAATATTTAAGTGCTATTCTCCTTCAAGACACATTTACCTAACGCTAGAATAAATGCAATGTACATTATGCAGCAAAGGAAATTAGAAGATCTGACATATATCCATTATGGAGATGGTCGGTTTTGGACGGGCGATGTTCCCCTATTACATAAGCGATACTGAAGAATGACTGCTATCATTAATGATACACTGAAGAAGCTTTGCTAGCAAAGTAGTTAGCTAGCAGCTAGCTAATACCACAACAACAACAGCCTAATGTCTGTATGATAAAAATACTGAATCGATAGATGAGAACAGTTTCTCCTCACCTGGCTGTCTCCTCCCCTCAGTTGTTCTTCAGAGAAAGGCAGACGCAGAGGACTGTCAGTGTCTGTTGTATTTCATTACCTCTCTGCTTAAACCGCTGAAGCAGAAACGATACAACGTTCAACGTTTTCTGTCATCTGACAAGTAGTAAGTCTACTCCACTTTATTCACCAGAAACTGTTCTGTAGTCTGGAATGGTCGCTAAGTTGAGCTCCAGTTAGCCGTCTTATCGTACTGTGTGAGGGGCAATTGTGTCGTGTGTCATGGGCAAAAGGTCAAAGGTAACAAGGTGACCGGAGGGCTT
>NW_006800151.1:835241-836874 GCF_000485575.1 Poecilia formosa
TGAATGGAAACGTCTCATCGGGTCTTTGGTGTCAGAATAAATCAGGATCAACAGAAACTTCAGAGCCTGGAGGTGATGAAGGTTTTCTTTGTCTTCCTGATCCACTGGATCCACTGGATCACTTTCACCAGCTGGTGGAGTGAGAGGGACATCATCTGATCCATGGGAGGACAGGGCTGAGGAGCTGAGGTCAGAGGTCAGATGCACCGCAGTGAGGCTCAGACAGAGAGGAAAAGAAGCAGCAAATAGAAATCGATTAGGGTTTGTTTTATTTTTATTGTTTATTATCTGCATTTATACAAATGTGGTGATGTTAAGAACTGCAGCTCAGATTGTTTGATGTTTATTTTCTGTTTGTATTTATAGTCTGACCAGTTACTGCAGAGCGAATAAAGCAGCTGTTCTGTTTTCTGGGCTCATTTCTCCTCATGATTCCATTATTTTTTATCCAAACTTCTCTTCTTCCTCATGAAGAATTTATTTTGATTCCTGTTTTTTTCATTTAATTTCATCTACTTTCTGGTTATGCTGCTTCGAAAGAAGAAACCAAAAACCATGTGATTTGTGTCATCAGTCACACAATATCCCCCACATTTACTTTCAGTTTGAAAGTCAGTCTGTTCTGATGTTCTTCTTCTTCCCTTTGGATCGTTTGAACAAACTGTAAGTTTGCTTTGTTTCCTACTTAAACTTTGTTTTCAGAACTTTCCTGTTTGTTTTTCCTCTCTGAAGTTTGGAGAACAGATTCACTTTTGATTTCAGCTCAAAGTTTCATCTCTCTTACTTTTAAAGGTTAATTTTCAGGATTATTAGATTAGTGATGAACTGCAATCAAACAACATGAACAGCTGATGTTTCCTTGTTTTTTTTCTCTGAACAAACTGCTTCATATGTCTTTATCCTGAATTCAAACTTTCACTGCTGTTTCACACAACAAGAACAGCAGATTCAGCCAGTATTTTTCAGATATTCTGGCTTAATAAAGCCTTGATTTTGTTTCACAAAAGTAGTAGAAGTTTTGATTGTTGATTCAATGTCACAT
This sequence comes from Poecilia formosa, assembly GCF_000485575.1. Taxonomy (NCBI): domain Eukaryota; kingdom Metazoa; phylum Chordata; class Actinopteri; order Cyprinodontiformes; family Poeciliidae; genus Poecilia; species Poecilia formosa. Next base: position 836,284 of record NW_006800151.1, read on the forward strand.
GACTTTTGTGTTTCTGTGTTTTTGATGATGTAAAGCACTTTGGAATGCCTTGCTGCTGAATTGTGCTATACAAATAAAATTTTATTGATTGATTTTGATTGACAATAATTTATTTTGGATCAGGTCAAATCTGTTAAGTTTCCCATCTGCCCTAAAGTCTTACTGTTACATTTCAAAGGCGACTCCAGACAGCCAAACTGATGATCATCAATCTCACCAAGCTGAGCTTGTAATTTCTCCAAGGTCTGTTCATTCCTGACAGCAAGTTTCAGGAACTGCAGCTGAGCTGTGGTTCTGAACAAGAATCACTTCCTGTTTGGTTCTAGTCACACAGCATCTGAGTCTGAGTTTTCACAACAAGGCATTTCATTGTATGAACCAATCAGCCTCTCAATGGCCAGAATACCTGCCAACATTTCCCAAATTTCAGGACATCCAAGATGCCTGCTGGGTCCAAAAAGCAGAAATCCTGTTATCATAAATTCAATTAATGTGCATTTTAATCGTTGGCAAGCCAAAAATATGGACAGACTCAGCGTCTTCCTTCTCTCAGGAGTCCATCATTTATCCAGATACAAATGTCCCATGGGG
>NW_006800151.1:838356-840244 GCF_000485575.1 Poecilia formosa
CAGAGACTCAGACCAGAACCAGAACCAGAACCAGAACCCAGCTGTGTGTCCTTTAAGAGCGACAGGTCAAAGGGTCTTCCCATTGAATTTAAATCTCCTGGATCTCCACCATCAGAGAGGTGAGCTGTTTCTAACTGCTGTAACTGTTTCTATCTGTCATTGTGGCCATGTGACGATACCAAGTTCTGTTGGGTTCTGTTGCCATGGGAACATTAGACTGAATATCAGGTTATTTTATTTTCATTCCATCAGTGCATATGGTAACATGTCTTGTTAAAGACGTTGACACATCTTCCTCCAGGTTTGTGATGTGAGAGATCAGCAAGTTAAAATCAACCAAACTTTAATAAAATGCAAAGATTCTCTGGAAAGCTGACAGAAAAATTCACACAAAGATTCAGTCAGATCTGGTTTCCATTCTTAATCCCTGCAGTTATATAGAATAAAGCTGCACTAAAACCTCTTCTGGAATATTACGGCAGCAGCTGCTGGCATAACTAATGATCTGAGTAACTTTCAACAGTTTTGGTTCTCAGTCCTGCTTCATAATTATTTCTGTTATTTCTGAGATTTTACTGCTGCAGGTTCAGACCAAGCCTTGTACCGTCAACATGACCAGGACAGAAACGTTCATGTGCACAAAATATTTCACTGGCAGCAGAACCATGAAGTTATTATAGGAGATCAGACTCAGTTAATTACTGTTTTACTCTTTTAAAATAGTAATAATAAAAGTGCTAAAACTGGTGCAGTTTTAAAATGCATAATCATTAAGTCACATCACAAAAATGGGATGAGATAACATTCTGTAGGAAAGATTTGATTTTGTGAGCAAATAAATTTTTAAAGAATCATGTAATTCTAGAAAAATATTCAACACGTTAAGAAGTATTAAGCAAAACATGTAAATAGTGATAATTTGTTTTGCTCTTACATAATATCAGACAAGTCCTGCCACCTGCTGGCAAACTGAGGCTGGTTTCAACATCTGCTGCTGTTGAAGATCAGATTAAAAATGAGCTAGATGGATCTTTTCGGGTTGAAGATGGACTCAAAATCAACTCCCAAACCTACTGCCAGTTTTTGGAAGAAAAAGGAAAAAGCTGCTTCTTTCAAGAAGATGATCATTTGTAGGACAATGCTGTGGTCAGTCTGGTCCATCAGGACTTGGCCTGCATCAAAGTCCTCCACTTTGTCGCTGCCAGGAAAAGCCTTAAAGATGAAGATGAAGAAGATGAAGAAGTGGCCCCCGTTCCTCACCAGATCTAAACCCATTAAGTGATTTACTGTGAAGGAAAACAGGTCACATCTATGAACAGAATCTGGAGGCTCTGGTTGCTGCTGCACAAAAAGATGATCATTAACAATTAACTAGTTTAGTTGACAATAAACAAGTCAGATGAGAACATTTTCAGTTTTATTTCAGTTTCATCAAAATTCTGCACACTAATAGTTTCTGCCCACATAGATACTGTCATAAGAAAACCAAATATGTCTTTTTTACTTTCTTAGATATTCAAGTTTGAGAGGTTATTAACATTTTGGATTGATTAAAATTTAATGATTAAAATTAATCCTTAAAACTAAAACTTGCATAATATTTGTGCACACAGTGTATATTCTTGTTGAACAGCTTTGTTGTTGCATTGGAAACTAATATATTCCCAAATTCATTTCAAGGAATCATGTTGGGATATTTTAGTCAGTCTCCTCAGTCTGATGTCTGAGGTTCTGGAAATAAGAAACTACATTTCTTTAGCAACCAAGAACAAATATCCACTTTCCTTCCAGGAAGTTTCAGATGTTTCCACGCTCCATGTCAGACTAACAGTGGGACACATTTCCACCACCCACTGGGAAATACCTGGTAAACCAGTCTGGTCCATCA
>NW_006800151.1:856864-858351 GCF_000485575.1 Poecilia formosa
ACTGTTGCCTGGAAATAAAATATCAATTTTGATTAATTAATAACAGATTTTTCTCTCCGTCTCCTCAGACTGAGTGGCTGTAACCTCTCAGAGAGAAGCTGTGAAGCTCTGTCCTCAGTTCTCAGCTCCCAGTACTCCAGTCTCAGAGAACTGGACCTGAGTAACAACAACCTGCAGGATTCAGGAGTGAAGCTTCTCTCTGCTGGACTGAAGAGTCCAAACTGCAACCTGGAAACTCTCAGGTAAAATGTGACCAATCCTGGTGATTTCTATCCATCAGCTGCTGGCAGAGATTGACTAAAGTATTTGACCACCATCCAAATGATGGGAATCAGGTGTTCCAGTAACTTCCATGGCCACAGGTTTATGAAAGTAGCACCAAGGCATGTAGACTGTTTTTACAAACATTTGTGAAGTAATGTCTTGCTCTCAGGAACTCAGTGGATTCCAGCCTGGAACTGTGATAGGATGAGCAACAAGTGGCTTCCTGTCACTAACAAGTTTCTACACATCAATGTTGCTGGTTTTCATTCCCTCCATGCTGACAGAACCAAGAACAGAGGTGTTTAGAAAGGCAGTGGTCAGACTTCACTGATAGTGTAACTCTGGATACTTGACAGATTGCTGCATCCTCGGTGCACAAATGAGCTTTATTACAGATCCCTCCTCCCAGCAGTTGTTAGACTTTCTAACCAGAACTGCTCCCAATAGGGCTGCACCGATTGCAGTTTTCTGGCTGATCACGGATTACCAATCTTTTAAAAAGCCTAACTTACCGATTCTGATTTTGGCCGATTCCATGTTTTTATCTGAAATGTTGCTCAATATATCAAGTAAGTTCCTGAATTGGCAGCAATGGGGCGACTATTGTTAAATGTAAAAATGCAGACATGAGCTGGTCGGCCGGTTTGTCAAACTTTCTCACAGGAGGAAAAAAAAGCACAGTGGTTGATTTTTAGACTTTTGCCAAGGTTGATAACATCGGTGATAAGATCAGCTTCACATGTAAAAATCGGCCGATTACCGATCTCCTAAAATTAAGGAAATTGGCACCGATAAATCGTTGCACCCCTACCTCCCAACAAACTCATTAATTATACACATTCTGGCTGTTACCTGGTGTCTTTTTACATTCCTTTTAAATAATCTATTGCTGTTTCAACATACAAATATACACATCTTATAGATCATTATAAATTTCCCTACTCAGCTGCACATTTCTTTGAAACTGATGATGCTGTTTTTATGAAATGTACAGCATTTTTATTCCTCTGTTATAAATGTGTCATTACTCTACAGTCTCCTATTATTTATTTTTACCTTTTCTATCTGATTCTTCCATTTACCTTAAACTTGCTGCTGGTAAACCTGAACTCCCTGCTGTGGATCAATGAAGGATGTTTCTATTCTGATCCGTTCTACATGTGACAAATGTTGATTTTTATGACACACAGAACTACATGAGAGTGTTATTACTATTTCATCTT
>NW_006800151.1:859317-942249 GCF_000485575.1 Poecilia formosa
GCTGCATCTCTGACATATTTTACATTCGATAACAACAGTAAACCTATTTTAGCTGAGAATAGACCAACATGGATATGACCCGCCACAGGCCAACGTGGGCCACACCTGATTCAACCCAAACCAGAAAATAAAGGATTTAACTGGAAATCCCAAAGCACGGTAAAATCAGCAGCTGGTTGTGATTAAGATGCAGTTTGTTGCTAAGATTCAACCTTCCTTAGGGAGACCTTAAAGAGTCATGAAGAAAGACTCACCCTGGAACTGCAGGAAACAAGTTAGAAAGTTTAATAAATATACACATTTTGCATTTAAGATGGAAAACATATATAATCTACAACTTTGGTTCATTTAACTACAGGTTTGTGTCACCAAATTAGTTTCCACCAGTTAATTGGGGTTTATTCATTATTCTGCCAGATTGAATGTTTCAGTGCAGCTTTGTTTTGTTCCTGCTCCTCCAAGCTGAACGTTGATCCCCATGAATGTTTCCCCTCATGCAGAACCTGAGCAGAGACATTTATGACCTTCATACAGAGTACGAGAGCCAAGAGATGGAGGACCGGCTGCTGGTGTCTCACCTTCTGATTTCTCCGACCAAACACTCCACCCTGAACATTTAAAAATTGATGCAGGAATGCAGTTTTCCTACTTTCTCACAACTATTGTTGTTCGGATCTATGACTTATTGATGTGAGGGCTCCACAGACAACATTTCACAAGTAAGATGGACATATTATTGTGTNCTGGAGATCAGTGTTGGACAGAAAAGCTCTGATCGCTGCATCTCTGACATATTTTACATTCGATAACAACAGTAAACCTATTTTAGCTGAGAATAAGCCAACATGGATATGACCCGCCACAGCCCAACATGAGCCACACCTGATTCAACCCAAACCGGAAAATAAAGGATTTAACTGGAAATCCCAAAACTCAGTAAAATCAGCAGCTGGTTGTGATTAAAATGCAGTTTGTTGGAGGTTCAACCTTCCTGATGGTGAATTTAAAGGGTCATGAAGAAAGACTCACCCTGGAACTGCAACAAGAGGTGGAGGACCGGCTGCTGGTCTCGCCTTCTGATGTCTCCGACCAAACACTCCACCATCAACATTTAAAAAATGATGCAGGAATGCAGTTTTCCTACTTTCTCACTTGAAACAATCTAGTCTAAATATCATATACAAAAATATCAAACCAAAAAGTGACAAATCCGGCAGTCAAGGGAAAATAACCTTCAAAAATACAGAATACAGCAGTCAACTGTTCAAATACAGAATTTGCATAAACATGGATGCCCAAAAGTAATTCAAATCGCAGAATGATCAAAGCATAAAAATAAAAGCTAAGGATCATGACAGAAATACCAAGAAAAAAAAATCTGTAATAGAATTTTGTAAAATTATAAACTGCAAAATGTTTTCACTAACTGGCATATAAAGAAACATCTCTGGAAAAAGCTTCAATTTATTTATCTCATGAGAGAAAAATGAAATAGTTCAATGTAAAAGTTTAGTTTTATTTTAGGGGATTTGGATTAATATACAATCAACCACTAAATCTACATCCACTGTAAATGATGGGAGTTTAAAATGTAGACAAAAATAAAACCTCAGCACTTTTGGGGATTTATCGGGACTAACTGCTCGTTACCTACACAGTTCACAGGATGACCGAAGGTTTATCCAACAGCAAACCTTTTCACACCTGATGGAAAATAAATGTGGAAAAAGCCCCTAAAACAACGACTTATATTTAACGTCTGTTAGTGAAACATCATCTGGGGTTATAATAAATTTAATTTTGGTTATTTTGAACGCAGGAGTTTTGTTTGGGTGTTTCTTCTTTAACAGGCCTCATCTGGGCTTTTTCTGTAAAAAATAAAAAAAAAGAAGATAAAATTATTAACTTTTCAGTATTTAAATTATTTTTAAAATTACAACTACATAAAATAAAAACATATTGAGCAAATAAAATGTGACAGTTCGTTCTTGTGAACACTCACCTCTGCCGTTTCCCTCCCCCAGGAGGCGTGCGCAGGCAAAAACCTTCCCCAGAGTCCTGGGAACTTATTAGTTCTGGGACTAAACCACACCAGACCTGTCAAGTTTTTTTCGGTAAACTACCGTATTTTACCGCCCTCTCCTGTTGTGCTCCCGTATTAATATTTTCCAGTAAATATCCGACACTGTGCACAGGAACACAAAATCTTACCAAGTATTTTTGTCCAGTTTCTAGTGCAAATATCCCAGTATGCTTGAAATAAGACAAAGCCAACTCACAAGTAACTTTTCAGGAAGACATATGCTTGTTTTAAATCAATCATTTCTTAATACTGACTGTAAAAAAGGTATTTATTCCATTGGCAGATTATTTCACTTATAACAAGACATTTTCCCATGTTATAAAATGTTCTTAAAGGGCCAGTTGTGCCAGAATGCATTGATAAAACCCACTAAACTGTTAAAATATCAGTGAGTTGCTGTTTGTTTCAGCATTCAGTATGGAGGCTGAATATGTGACATTTTAAATAGAAAACTGACTTTTTTGTCAGATTGAGTTCTTATGGGGATTATTTTATCCAATCAACAAATGTGTCCAAATTGAAGGCTGATTTTTCTAAAACTGTTTTAAATTTGGGCTGTAGCAATAAAAAAAATGTGGGTATTTTTCCATATTTGGAGGTATTTTATCTCAGCTTGCATGATTTTCTCCCATACAGACTTGAGCCGAGACACTAGAGGGCAGCCAACCCTCGTCTATTAGCTATGTAACCTCAGCCTGCATCATTTCACCAAGCTGTCTGTTGCCTGCAGCCCCTCATTCAAACAGAATTACACTGTGAAATAGGATTACGTGTCAAGCAATGCAATGATTGAGCACAATTGTTGTGCTTTGGCAGAATCAAGGAATAAAAAGGAAATACACAAACATGGATTTCCTGTTTGTCACGCTGATGTGAGTCGTCTGTGAAACCACATTAAGATAAGTTGATCCTTGGTGTCAAATGATGGGCATCTTACCATCCACACTTCTTCCTGGTTTTATAAAGATTTCTTTTTTAACCAAAGTAAAAAAAAAAGAAATAGCAGTTCCTTGTCTGGTTGATCCCCAGAGAGCATCCAGACTGAGTTATTGCCCTATAATTATGTGCAGGAGTGAAAGTGTGTGTGTATAAATGAACGTGATCTGTTTTAAAAGGAGTTTTACTAGGGTTGCTGTTTCCTCAGATTGTGGATTTGGGACTGGATCTCCCTTTATGGGTTGCCGTTCCCTCCACAGTCAAGCTGGCTGAAGAGGCTGATTCGAATTATACAAAGACACGTTTAGCAAAAGAAAGATAATCAAATCAGAACCAAAACGAGGGGTGGAGATTAAGAAAGCTTCTCAGCCTCATATTTCATCAACATCTCCTGCATGCCGATGAGCCGCGGGTTGGTGCGTCTGCATGCAGACGAGTCTCTGAAAGCTTCCTGTTTCAAAACGGTTGATGTGTTGGTCAGTCTGGATTGGCAGGGCGGCGGTCTGCAGCCTCAGAGGTCAGGTCCTCTGGTGTGGCCCCTGAGGAACCAATTAACCCCTGATCTGAGATCAATTAACCCATGCTCTGCACCTCAACAGGATAGCATCAATAAAGAGCACAAACGAGTTGAAACACACAGTTCTTCCTGAAAACAAAGTGTAAAAAGAAAACCCTCATCTTAATTAAGCAGAGATGTAACTGTTGAGAGATAACCAACCTGCGTAGTGATATCTCACATTTCAGTTCATTAAATATCCTTAATAATGAACTGAGAGTTACAGAAGAAAGTCTATTAATCACACCTGACTGAGGTGGCGGACAGCAGCTCGTCTGAGTCGCCATGTTTGTCAATATCCTCTTCAGCAGAGCCCTGGATCAATGGCTGCCCTGAAACGACGGCGACAGACAGGCTGGTTATTATATGTACGTTGTGACAATGTGTGGAAATCACAGGTTGATGAGGAAGAAAATACTCAAGACTTTGTGATTTCTATGGATTTTATTTTGCAACTGCAAGAGTTTTATTGGGATCCTTCATTGTGGACCAACACAACACAAAGGAGAAGGATGCATGCTATTCAGTTTTATGCTAATAGAAATCTGAAAAGTGTGTTGTACACCATTGAAAATAATGTATTGTAAGCAACAGTGTCTGTAATTTATACCCAACTTTAAACCCAGCTGTTCTGTGAAATCTTCAGAGGTTTGTAGAGAACAAACTGGATCACGAAGACCGAGAAACAAGAAGGTTGATAAGAAGTTTGACTCAAAGATAGTTTATAAAATTACATCCCAAACTTTTAACAACTCAAGGTTGTGTCATCATCCAAAAATCTATGTGGCAGAACCTACCAAGACACCTCAACTGATGTCAAGATTAACAGGAAAAACAGTCACTTTTCATTTTATTTTTTTATTTCATTCACACAGTACAAAATATTAAATAATTCATGCAACCCCTAAAACTTGTCGACCCTTAGCAACTACGTCACTTAGTCATAGGAGGCGCCATGACGGACGTCGGAAATGAGGATGGAAGTGTTGAAAAGAGCAACTGAAGCCGGTTTCCAAAGTTGTTTTTGCCAGTTTATCCGTGGCTTCTACTTGTTCAAGTCGAGCTAATTTGTCCTTTAAAGTAACACACCTGATAGGAGCTCTTAGTCGGTGGTATTTATAAAAGTAGGAAGCAGCTAGCTTAGAAACAGACCCATACCTGCTCCCTCCTTACGTGTTGATCAAATTACCGACTCTGCCTGAATTCACACCACATGATTTATATCATTATGTCAAAAACAGCGTTTCCCTTAAACCGGAGCAGCATTAAAAACGTACAGAAGACGAGATGCTAACCAGTTTTTTCTAATCATGCTAAGCTACATGACGGCACTGTCTCCATGGTTACTGACGGTTAGACGCGGACCTTCTCCATAATGCGACATTTAATATATTTCTAATCACACTTAGTTATAAATGTGAACGTTAATCTTCTTACCTTGTAAAAAAGTGTTCGCTGCTAATCCGCGGTTACACCTAAAGCTGCAGGTCATTATGACTGACAGCTGATATCCGTCACCGCCGTTTCTTTCCTCGTTACCCTATAAAACCACAAATCTGGTTTCCATTCTGGTTTTTCTCTGCAGCCGACCGCGCAGCGTCCTGTGACCATTCTTAATGCGAAATCAACTAAATAAAAGCGATATTAGGCCTCCAGATGTGCGTTTTTTGACAGGCTTTACAGAAGCGCATCGGTTGTTTTGGCGTCCATCATGGCGGAGTTTCAGAGGGAGTGACGTCACGTGTAAAGGGTCAATAATATCTACTCCCTATTCCCATAAAAATAAAATTCATTAGACTATTACAGACAAAAAAATAATAAAAATTACACACCAATGTCACATCGCTTCATTGTAATGATTTTTTATAGATTGTTCTGTTTCACCTTTAAAGAGACAACATGTGGAAGAAGATGCAAATAACTAACACTTCACATCACACAGAAACACGCCCCTCAACATGGTGGTGGTGGAATCATGCTGTGGGGATTTAGCAGAGACAGGGAAGCTGATGAAAGGAGCTAAATGCAATAAAATATCTCTGCAAAAGACTCCAGAGAGAAGTGCAGACTCACCTTTCACCCCACAGAGCAGAAATGAAATTGTTTACTTCAATGTTTATTCATGTGCTGAACGCTACTTATACTTTTGCGAAGCGTAATGTATTCACTGACGAAAATGTATGCAGGAAACTACAGAAGAGGGCACCTTTGGGTTAAAAAATGCTGGAATAGAGAAACAGCTCAGAAAGGAGAGCAAATTCTTTGGAATAAGTAAGAGATGGAAAAAAAGTACCTGGAAAAGGTGAAGACTGAGAAGGGAGGAGAGTAATTGAGACAAGGGAGGGAGGGAGAAAAGGCATCTGATGAAGAGGGGGATATGCACAAACACACACTCTCACACACACAGGGAGAGAGGGAGAAAAGAAACTGTTAAAGCGTCTGTTCGCTGTTGCCAGTCTCAGCATCGCTCAGTTTGTGCAGGAGGCTGCAGCTCCTTCCCTCCAGGATCTCTACCAGCATCACTGAGCAGATCTGAAGTCTCCTCACTCTCAGCTGGGATCACTTCATGATTTCTTCTTCTTCTTTCCTTTCTTTTTTTTTTCTTTTTGGTAAATGGATGACAACAGCCAGCCTTATACAAATGGATTTCTCGCAGCTGAACTAATTTGAGTTCAAACACGGGATCTGGAGAGGCGGGGGGAGAGATCAGACAGAACAGGGCGCTCCAAGTCAGCTTCTTCTGTGTTGTTTGTTTGCGGGAGCAGCACTTCATTGTGCCTTGGATATGGGACCGTGCGTCAGCCCAGCGGGATCCGGTGCCGTGGGAAGAGCGTCGTCCTGAAGCAGGAAAAAGACCCTCTGCTGGGTTTTCTTCTTCTTTGATTCTAATTATTCTCTCGAGGGAGGGGCGGCTTTGAGATTTACGCGCCGGAATGATGCGTCCCAACCGCGGCTTCATCCTGCTCCTCCTCAACGGAACCGCTTGTTTGGTAAGAAAAGAGTGGGAGTGGGCAGAAAGTCACTTTGCTTTCCATGCACCGTTCGGTGTGTCCCCCCATGCATGGTGCACTCACTGTGAGCTGCTCCGTTTCGATTTGAATCCACAAAAACTTCACAACTTATTCGAATACGACAGATTTGCGTGACACATGCAGCTGTTTCTTTGTGCCAAAATGCAAACGGAGTCATTGTTTTGTTGGATGCTGAAAACGCTGATTTCCGTGTTATTTTCCTGATTAGGCAGAGAGCAGGGCTGAGTTTGACTCCGGACGGGCAGCTGCGCTGACATTATTCCCAGGAGGATGACGGTGCCGAGCGCCTTTCTGGTCCCAACCTGTCATTCATTCTGATGTTTGGGCTCTTTCACAGCGTGGCGACACATTATAATATAGTCACATAAAGTGCAAAACGAAGGTGAAAATGGAAAACTTTTATTTTAAGGACGCGCGTTTTATTTACCAAAGTGTTGCCAAAACGATCAACTTACTTCTTTGTAAACAAAAAAAAATCAAAAAATACACATTTTAATTCAAACTAATTGCAGCATCGTAATCATACAGTGTGACTGTGGAACAATGACCCAAACCGTCTGACTGGTGAATCCTAAAAGGCAAAAACTACAGAATAAACGCTGCCATCCTTACATAACCTGCAATCAAATTTAAATCGCCCACTCCTCTTTCATGCTGAGGGACTCAAACGCAGCTTTTTAATGAGAAGACGGTTCTGGATCCACTGGAGGAAACTTGAAAAACATGGTTGTGTTGGGAAACCCCTGGGCTGCCTGCAGCTCAGTCATCCTGGAGCCCAGGGAGCCGATGAAGGATCTGCTCCGTTCGCTCATCATGACCTTGTGATTGAGATTCTTCAGACTTGCAGCAGTAAGAAAGTTTTTCCTGCTCCCTGAAAATCTGGGAAGTGCTTCCCGTTTCCTGCTGCCTTTCTCCCAGTAAAGTGACGAGCTTTGTGCGCTTGTCGTCTTTCATTTCTGGGCTTTTTTCCTCTCCTCCCTGCCAGACCGTGTATCTGACTGAAAACATGACGTCTCTCAGCAGGAGATCTGCACTAATTCATTAGCTGTGACATTGATAAATTAGGAAGGAATTAATATATTAAGTAATTATTTTATTATGCAGCAGAGGAGCACTTAATAATATAATCACATAAGCCCACTCTGCATTAAAAATTCTGATTTGGATTATTTTCTGTAGTAATTCCCAGACAGGCTCGGTCTCCAGGGATCCTTTGCGAGCGACGTCTATTAATACAAGGTGCCACTCGGCTTGTTGTTTATATGATTAATGATGTGTTTCAAATGCTAATTCTCCCTGTTTGAATGGAGGGTTATGAATAATCCAAACCATCTGAGTTGTATAATTGACTGCTTGAGAAATTGTTTATTTTTGGCAGCGTTTTGTGTTATTCTTCATCAGTGAGCTCTCTGGATTTGGAGCGCCGACGTGCATATAGGAAGACGATAATCTGTGAAGATTTGGGATGATAGTTGGGTATTTAGCAGCTCCAAACACAAAGCAGGCATTTCACACTTACTATGAAAAGTTTTCAGCTTAATTTCCCAAATTTAAATCCCACTCATTCCTTTCAACTTGTGGGTTTATTTTACACTTTCTGCTCATATCACAGAATGCAGGAGTTGTGCATCAATAATCATTAAACACTAGATCAATAAGGATTTACCAGGCCTTATTTTACACTTTGAGGTTTGACCTTTGTTTTTTATTGTCTGTTGTTTTCAATCCAACAGACATTAAATGAACCTAAGGCTCTAATTTTCATCCATTCTTTTTAAAAGAAGCAGAAAATAGTTGCAGCTGTTTTGCTGATTGTGAAATGAACAGAAACCATAAGAACGACTTTGACCTGCAGTTCAGTGATCAGAGTTAAAGTAAGGTCGTTTTATTTATACAGCACATTTTCACCAACAAGGCAATTCAACGTGCTTCACATGAATTAGAGGAAGTACAAACAAAATAAAAGAAAAATAAAAAGTACTCCACAATTTATAAACTAATAGGAGTTTCTCTGGATACACAGAAAAGTAAACGTATAAAACTGCATCCCCATGTTTAATAAGAATAATTGATAAACTAGTTGGGGTTTCTCTGGATTCTTGTTCGGGTAATTATATATATATATATATAAACTGGTTATCCAAACTCTCTGATCTGGTTGATCGGTGCATTTCTAAAAAAAAAAAAACAAAAACAAAAAAACAGAAAAAATAACAAAAAACTTCTGGTTTGTCTGTTGAGCAGCTGTGGAGTTAAAACTGTTCCACATGTCCAGAAACCCACAGCTTGTAATCAGGGACAGTCAGATGTAGAGGTGAGCAGAAAGAACAGCAGAATGGGTGAAAACAGGAAGGTTTGTAAATCTAAACCTGTGGAAAACCTCCTGGGAAACGGTCTGCAGCCGAGAGCTGCAGCACAGCAGAGAGCCGAGCGGTTCATGGGATTTGGGATGGATGAGGTTAATTGAATGCGCCTCTCTATCTCAACAAAATGAGCATCTACCAATAAAAGGATGAAGAGCCCTCAAACAGGACATTGAACTCAGCTGGGGAAAACAGGCCGTTTCTGCCTGCAATTATTTCAAGATTGCTCCTCTTTGCCTTGAGATGCAGTCCTCCTCCTATTCAGCACGCCGGTTTAAAATGTTTTTAATCAAACATGTTAATAGGAGCAGAAACCCTGCAGCAGAGGAGCATAACCTTCAGACCCGGCGGCTCCTTCTGCCTGTTCATGCTGAGCACAATGAGGAATAAAATGTTGTGGAAAGAGCATCAGGTTGCGTCGCTGTGGCCGTGAGAGTCAGAGCTGCTTCGTTCTGCGTCTGCTTTCTGTTGGCTAGATTCCATCCTAATAAATCTGGGTTTCTGCGTTTCGACAAACCTGAAGGTCACAATGCAACATTTTTATACACAGCTCTGGAGAAACTAACTGCACTGAAAACCTCCTGATGATCCCACCTGATATTGATCTCTGAACTCCTCCCGAGTTAAAACATCACTATTGTTGTTTATAAACGAATATAAACTTTGTTTCTTTGCATTATTTGCATCTTTTTTGCTATTTTGACCATTTCTCATTTTCTGCAAATAAATACTGAATTTATGCTTGTAATGTCAGACATGTTGTCAGTAGTTTACAGAATAAAAGAACAATGTTCATTTTACTCAACCATAAACCTATAGAGAGTAAAATCAGAGAAACTGATCATTTAAAGTGGCCTCTTAGTTTTTGCAGGGGTTTTTTAATCACATAAGACCTTTAGGAACTTGCACTAAAACTGTTTTATTTATCACAATGCATCATTAAATAAGTAATGTTCAGATACTGAAACTCTGTGGAGCTAGAACTGGATAAAGTTTATTCAATCCAATATCTTGAAACTAAGAGATTTGGTTAATTTATAAATATTAGTTATGTTTGAGTGAAACTGCTTTAAAACAAAAGCATGTTGGTACAGTTTGGAAGAGGAGTTGAAAAATGCAACACTGTAAATCAATTTAAAACACGTTAAAAGAAAAAAAAAAGTTTGATGCAGTTTTGAGTTAATAATGTTGTTCACAAATGATATTAATTTAAAGCATGCTGCCCTGAAACTTCATGTTGTAATTATTGAGAGAGTGGCAGATTTTTATTCTTCCTGCTTCCTTCTCACTCGTTTACAGTGAGTGTTTAGTGACTGATTGATTAATTGATAACAGTTTGCATGCAGATGCGTAGCTGCACACTGGGTGGACCCTCAGATTTGCGTGTGAGGTTAAAACGCAGAAGCAGACGGACGATGACTCTAACCACATTGGACTCGCCTCTCCGTTCTGAACTGTCACAAACTCTCAGATTCACGCCCATCCTCCTGGCGGGGTCAGCCACCTTGTCCTTACAGATTCGTCCCACACTAAGCAGAAAAATCATCCCAATCCAGGGAAGACCAAACCGTCTCCGTTAATGCTAATCCTGCGCCGGGTCGCTGCTCCGGACCGCTCTGCTGTCAAAGCTCATGAACCTCCTGTCTCCGCCGTATGTCCCACACAGATGCTCAAAGGGAAACAACAATCATTCAAGAGGCATTTCCGCTCACAGATTCTGGACATGCTGCTGCACGATGAAACATTTATCTGGCAGAAAACCATCTGACGTGGGTCAACTCTAAAATAAACGACGAGAGGCGCTGACATGGGATCGCCCTTTGTTTTAGAGCAGCGGTGTTAAACTCATTTTGGTGTTGGGCTAAATCAAGATCCTGAAGGCTCTTAAAGGGCCGGTTGTGTCAGAATGCATTGATAAAACTTGATCACAAACTGTTAAAATATCAATAAATTCTTAAAATTACACATTACTGAACATCTTTTCAGTTCCTCCAGGATTTCATGATACTAAAATTAAAGTGTTTATGGTTCTAATTTGGAAATATATGCGCTTATTTGTGAAGATAAATGCACCTTTTTATTATTTATGGACTATAATCTGACATGAATTAAGGCTGAGGCAGCTGTTTGGTACAAGTGAGAACGTTTTTGACAATTTTGAGAAAAACCTGTAATAAACTCCCAATTAGGTATTAGCGGAAAAAAGTTGTTGATTTTGTGTGAATTTCCATGATAATTCTCAAGAATTATTTATCCTCCAGATAAAAACTGCATTGATTTGACTGATAATATAACATTTAAGCACACTTAGCATTTAGTCTGGAATATAGAGGGCCACATAAAAAGATACGGAGGACCGGATTTGGCCCACGGGCCTCGAGTTTGACACGTTTTAGATGAATGTAACAGAGAAGAAAAATATTTAGAAAAGTCAAAACTGAGACATGAAAACATCAAGTCGGGTTTTAAACGCACAACATTCGACCAGATGATGATCAGACACGAACCAGATTTGTTTACAGAACAACATGAAGGAATCAACAAGGACTATCAAACACACAATACAGTTTGACAAAACCAACTTAAAAGTAATGTATGAGCAAGAGATAGAGGCTTGTTTTAAGTAAATAATTCTTGATACTGATGAAAAAGTTCTGGTTCCATTGGTAGATTATTGATCTACCAATGGGGTATTGGTAGATCAATGCAATATTAAGGAATTATTGACTTAAATATAAGTTACTTAAGTTAGTTTTCTCTCATTTCAAGTGTACTAAGATATTTGCACTAGAAACCAGACTAAAAATTATTGGTAAGATTTTGTGTTTTTGCAGTGAGGATCTTGGTTTAGGTTAAAAAGCGCTCAAAAACAAATGTAAAAACTACCTTTAAGCAAGTAATGCAATAATCAATAGGTCAATTTCCCTTCATTGGTTGTAATCAGGTCATCAGCTAAAGTTAAATAAAATCATCCAAACTAACATTTCCAGTTCTTTCCAGCCTTTAAATGCATTGACTTTAGTAGAAAAACAAAGTTTGACCACATACTTTGATGCACATCTAGAGATAATTTTGTAGTCCTTTTATTTTCACCCTGTCACAGCTATAAATTAATTAGGTATTTTGTTCATTTTTATGGTAAATGTATGTTCGTATGAGTCAGAATAGGCCAAAGGTATAAGCAACATTTGCAGCAGTCTGGGATTTTCTGCTGAAGAGCATTTGGATTTACTAATGCAGGTTGTGCACAAATGAGGACACAAATTGGAAATTATTTGAGCGATAAACCAAATTGATCTGCATCAGTCTCATCTCTGATTGTTTTCATTGTAAACTGAAACTGTAAGCAGATTAAAGAGAAAGTCTTTTTCCCACATATACCTGAAACAAACCACAAAAGCTTCCTCCTCCTTCCTAACTCTCCCAAGTCTATTAAAGTTCTTAGAAAGTAAATCAAACCAGATTTGAGTTTTAATTCTAGATTTGCCTGATGGTGTATAAACAATTTAAACCATTTTGAGTCTAATTTTGAAGTCAGTGGCGTCTGAGTGCTTCTGTAGATAGAAAGAAGGAAAAGGAGGTAAAGTTTGAGTTTAATCTCAGAAATTTTCTATAAAAAGAATAACAAAAGTATTTCTGTGCCTGTGAGATCAAACATTTGCTTGAAAAAATCTCAGAAATTTGTGAGAAAAAAAATTGGAATTTAAAAGTTGAAATTTTTTTACTTTAAAACTCTTTTTTTTGTTTGTTTGTTTTTTAGAGAATTTCTTTGATTAATGTCAAAATTTCTGAGCTTACTTTGATCACATTTTTGAATTTTAAAATTTCCTTGTTTTTCTAAAAAAAATTGAGATTCATCTCAAAATTTCTGAGTTGTTTAGCAGAAATGTACTCTTTTTTCTTTTTTTTCCAGTGGCCCTGAAACATACAGGGCATATGTTTCTGTACATACATTTGATTGCAATTGTTAATTTTATGCACATAATTTCCAAAAAAGGCATAATTTTAGATTAACAATGCCCTAAAAGATAAAAAAAATAATCATAAAATTTTATTCATTACCCCTAAAGAAGTAGGGTTTGTTGACATCCTGTCACAATGTATGGTTCTTGAACATTTTCTTGTCTTTTTCCTTCATTTACACAAACTAAGCACTCCCAGAAACAATATATAAACACGAGGAAGCGGTTGAACCACCTGCCTGGGAGGGTAAAACAGCTGGACTTATTCAGAACCACAGCAGGTGTGACCCCAGAGGGTCACTTCATCCCTCCTGGACCGCCGAGTCGGACCCTCCCTCAGGCAGAAAACTCTGACAGCTGGAGCAGCAAGCTGACCTCAGACAGAAAATGTTTACGATTTACAGTGGCAACGCTCCCTGGGAGACAAAGCAGTGGAAGGATATCCGTAGGCTGGCGGTTGCAGTGCGCAGCTTAAAGGAAAGCGGTGGAACGAGTAGGTGGGACTCCCAGGGGATCCGGATAAACATGCGTTTGACTTTCACACGGAGATGAAGAAGAACAAACAGGAAAATCCTCATTTTAATTTCAGACCGCTTCAGCTGGAGCTGAGAAGAGCAGAAATTGTGTGAATGTTTCGTGGAGATTCAGAGGGAGTCGATATTAAATGAACTTTTCATTGTTTCAAGATGTTTTGGCAACTCGACGATATTAGAAACGGCGCTTTGGGATCAGGGGATGCGGGTTTATTGAAGGGGGAACGCTGGGCTGTCAGTGGACGGTGGGGAGGGAAACCGAAGCTTTCCTGATGCCGCAGGCGCCCAGGCACACGCCGGCCTCCTCTCAGTGTGACCACGACCGTTTGATACCACACCGCAGCTACAGCAGCGCGCGAGAGCCCATTTATATTCTCAATTCTCTGACAATCTGTAAACAGTCAGTTCTGCATGGATGGAGGCAGAGCGTGCTGTTCACCAGCGCGCCGGCTGGCCGGCCGGCGACGCTACACTGGTTTTCAGGGTCAGAGCGGTGTAGATGTTAAGAACCGACCTGCAGAGGGAACGTCCAGGGGCTTTCAATTAAAAAAGCAGAGCACAGCCACAGGGAAAGAGCCAGGATTTTGGCTGAGTGCACAAATTTTAACATTGATTTCTTAACTGAACTGAGAATGAACCAGCGTAGAGTGAAGGGGAGCAATTATCCCAAAATGAGAAGAACCAAAAAACTTTGGCTTATACTAAGATCCCCACTTTACAGCAAGTTGAAGCTACAATTTAGAATATTTTAGAACATAATATTTCATTTGCGCAAACATGGTAGGGTAGAGTACCCAGAAATTGTACTCAAGAGTAAAAAGTATTTGGTAAAAAGTACTGAGTAACTGATTAATTTATCATTTAATATTTAAGAATTACATCATCAGATGGACCAAAATATAAAGTTAAGTATATATCTACACAGCAGGTGTGGTACATGTTTTGTGAAAACATGTTCAGTGGGTAAAAAAAATCCAGAAATTGTACTCAAGTAAGAGTAAAAATATGTCATAATAGAATTACTCAAAGTAAAGATACTCCTAAAAGTACATAAAAAAGTTACTCAAGTAAACGGTAACTGAGTAAATGTAACTAGTTACTACACAACCCTGCACACCAACAATGCAAAATGCAAAGACAGATTTAAAAAGAGCAGCTTTGCAGATTAAGAAATCAGCCCACATCCCCTATGAAATGAAAAATATATATATATATTAAGCCAGAATAAAAAAGTCAAATACAACACAAATTTTTAAGAAGTGATCAAAGCCACATACCTTTTAAAATTAGCATAATTTTAAAATGTTTTCTTAAGGTTATTCCAAAGTGAATCACCTCTGTATTTAAGAGCGTTTTGCTTAATTGCTGTTCTGCGAAATTGTAAATAAAAGTTTCAAAAGCGACTTGTTGAATAAGTGTCGATATCAGAATAGTTAGCAAAAAATCTTTGAAAATCTATTAGCAAGTCATTAGGTGAATGTAATCTACACATAAAAAGAGACGTATAAAAGTTCACATTAAATATAAATAAAATCAAGATTTTTACCGAGTGAAAGTTTCTTAAATCGTAACGGAGACTCAGGTGCCTTCGCTGAAAATTTTCTGTTCAAACAAAGGCCACAACTGCTAACTGCAACGGCTGCTCGTTACCTAGCAACCGAATTCCACGGAAGGAAGAAAGACAAAACCACATCCTGTGAAGCGCTCTTCAAAATAAAATACTTCCTCTCTCCAAAATAAAGCATGGTTCGCGCTACATATGTTTCACTTCACCTTTTTGTATTTATAAACAATCATGTTAAACTCAGTGAATAATAATAATAATTATACATATAAGTGTAAATAAGTCACAACTAGCATATAATGATATACAATAAAAGTTCACAAATATAATCAAGATCAAATGAAGAGCCCATTTGAAAAATTCATTATTCTTAGTCATTTCTTTTGAAATAATAAAATCTTATGGATTGACATGTAGCGTCACAAACACTATTGCAATATATTACATACAAGAACAGTTAATAAAATAAGCTCTACACAAAATATCCATTAATTTTACCATCTTTTTACATACAAATCCAGTGTCTCATCAACAATTACTCCTAAGATTTTAGTTTGAGTCACTTGGCTAATTTTAATGCCATCAATATGTTCATAAATCATTTGGTTTTTTTGTACTAAAAATCATACAATTAGTCTTTAAATATTGAGACAGTTGGTTAAGCTTTAAACCATTCAGAAATATTAGACAATTGTTCATTTGCTTCTCCTGTCAGGACAAATAAATCGGAATCTGATATTAAAAGACAGTCTGTAAGAATGTGGAGTTTTCAAGCAAAGAAAGGATTTTGGTTGCATCAGAAACAGAGAGGCGTTGATCAGACATTTACTGGCTTTCATGTTTTCTTTGACACTGTGACATAAAAGGAAAAACAAAGCAACACATTTAATTCTGCAGTAGCCAGGAAAAGTTTCCTCTTTAAAACATTTAGCTGCAGCCATATTTTCTGGTGACCCCCTCCGGAGGGTTGGGGTTAGTGGCCTGTTTTTCTGTTCACTGCAAAAACAAAACCAAGTATTTTGGTCTAGTTTCTACTCAAATATCTTAGTGCATTTGAAGTAAGAAAAACAAACTTAAGGATAACTTAGGAGATTATTTCAAGTCATTAATTCCTTAATGTTGATTAAAAAATACAAGTTTCATTGGCAGATTATTTCACTTGTAACATGCAGGAAATATATCTGTGAAATAATCTGCACTTTTTCACCAAAATTGACTTAAAACAAGTTTTTATATCTTGCTTAAAAGATTTTTGTAAGTTAGTTTTCTCTTATTTTTCTATATTTGCACTAGAAACTAACCAAAACTACTTGGTAAGATTTTGTATTTTTGCAGTGTGATAATATTTGAGAGATTCACTTTCTCCTGTATCTGGCAGATTATTTAACTTACAAAACATTTTTCCAATCATAAAGTGAAATATTAAGCAATTATTAACTTAAAACAAGCATCTACATCTTGTTGAGAAGTTACTTATGAGTCAGTTTTGTCTTATTCCAGTTGTATTAAGATATTTGTAGTAAACCAGACAAAAGAAACTTGGTAACATTTGGTGAGCATTACCTAGTCTTCTGAGCCGAATGTCTTGTTGCAGCTCTTTTTATTAAGAAGGAATGTACATTAAAGTTTTTTTAGTTTCATTTCTGGAGATATTGCTGGTGTTAATATTACATTAAAGGCTTCAATCAAGTGAGTTCAATCAGACCCTGCTTTGCCCTGGACTTCGCGGTAGAGTCGGGGCGAAAGCGTCCCCTGCCGCCACTCTCCATCCTCCTCACACCGCCAACTTGTCGATATCATATAATGTAAAAATTTGATAGGCAATTCAAAGCAAGACTTCATTCTGAACATACGAAATGAGCTCAGCTCCCCAGGGAGCCGCTCGCACACCGACTGAGCGTGTGCAGAATAAGCCGGGTGAAAGGGGTGAGGATGCATAAAGACTGGATGGATCAGGGGGGAAGAGTTTCAAATAAAAAGACTCAAGTCACCCACGGCAGACCTTAAGCTCCCGTGACCTCAAGAAGCGAGAGTAAATTATTCATTGAGAGTCAAATGGCTTGTTTCTGGAGAAATTACCTTTCTCTCAATAACCTCTTCTTAGATCTACACAAGCCGGCAGAATAATTAGGCCACTGCCACTTTCAGACTTTAATCATGTAACGGAGAAACCTCCTGCAGTGAGCATATTACATCTGGAGGGGGTGAGAGGTGTAAAGAACGAGGCAATGATAGACACAAAAACCTTAGCTGCTTGTGTTTTACTAAAAAATTAATGCCATTTAAAAGATGAAGGCTTTAGGAGGAAAGCGGAGCGGTTATTGAGCGTGTCGGTACACAGCCCAGGCATTTGTTGTGCGTTCATAAATCTTTTAACCTGACTCCACGTGTGTTTGAACGAGTGGAAAAGACAAAACAATGAAAAGAACAACTGATACAAAACATATGAATGTGGTTTAACTTGAAAATTAAAGTCCTCCTGCTGCCTTAAAAATGCAATTTAAGTCGACAAGAAAATAGTTTCGGTTTTAACTCAGAAATTAAAGTTCATGAAGCTGATTTAACAACAGGAGACGCGTTGTTTAAACATTTTTTTTAAAGTTCATTAATCTGGAAATGAGTTTTAACTTAATGCTGCAATTTAAACCAAATAATTATTTCACAAAATGCAAGAAAAAACTAGTTAAAGATCACACACGTCTCTGTTATCAAGTTAAAATAATTTATTTTACTTTAGAATAATTTAAATTTGTTTCAAATTGCATGAACAAAATTTCTGATCTGATAATGAATTTTATTGAACATCACAATGAATTCAGCTCAGAAACATTTAGTGCGATCAGGACATTAAAATAAATATTTGCCTTAATAAAACAAGAGTCAGATCGATGTAACGCACTTCCACCTCAGGATACAAAACAAGCCGCTAAGCATTCTGGGAAATACTTCCCACTCGTGTTTTTTTCCTTTTTTCAGTTTTTTTAAACTCTAGATTATTCAACTCTGATAAAAAGTTAACACAACTTACTGCTGTAAGTTTATTTTTCACAAACTCACAAAATCTAAAACTCGCAAAATTTATTTGCCTTAAAAAACAGAAGACAGTAAAAATGCAGCTGAAATGTTTTACAGTGGGAGGGAAAACCTTCAGACCTTCATGTTTCATTTTACTATAATACATTTTTAAAACACGGTGGTGGTGCCATGATGTCAAATATTCACTTTTTTCTGCAGCTCAGGCCTTGGTTCCTGTCGTGGAGAAGCAGGGAGGTGCATGTAAACGCTCCACTTTGATCACCAGCTTCGTCTGTCTGTCTGTGACTTGGTGCTCAGCAGAAACAGCAACCTGCCGCCGTCAAACACGCTCACTCTGGAAAGCTACACTGCTAAACATCCTCCATCCTGGACGGTTTACCGTTTTTATTGCTTTTGCAAATCAGTCACGATCAACAAAACTTTCGTTGACATCAGTTTTCAGTTTGATGTCAAATAAATAAAAATATGCAGCATAAAATCAATGTTTGGATAATTATTTATGTCTTTTATTAAAAGAGATTAAGCAAAATTCACATTTTTGTACTTCCATTTTGGTTTCTACTCTTAAAAACCAGACAAAAAACACACAAATCTTCCCAAATTAGTACCACAAAAACTTTGATTTTTCTTGCAAAAAAACAATCACGAAATGCTGGAGGGACTGAAAAGATGTTCAATAATATTTAATTTTAAGAAGTCATTGATATTTTAACAGTTGGTGATCAGGTTTTATCAATACATTATGGCACAACCGGCCCTTTAAGAGCATTCAGGATCTTGATTTGGCCCAAAACGAAGATGAGTTTAGCATCGCTGCCCTAGAGGGACAGACGTGGTTAGCATCAATATTCAGGAAAGCTGTGGTAATTTAACGATGGTTAACTGGTTTTAGTAGGGAGGAAGTGTGAGAAGAAAACGTTTCCTCACACCGTTACGAGCCTGAACTGTTTGTCGATACTTTCATTTCATTTATTTCAAACTCTGATTTTTCCATTTGAATCTATTCTGACCTGAAATCAACAAGATAATCCAAGATAATCAGTGGATATTTCCTCTTTTTCACACAAACCTCTGTTAACTGGAGAGACGATTTTGGCTGAAGTTTCCAGTAAATCATCAGTTTCTGAGATACTCTGAAAACCAACCAACAATCATGGCTCATTCAAAGACATGTTTTCATTCTTTGACCTTGTTCTCTTTGGATGTTAGCAAGTCACCATATAATGCAATGACTAATTCCAGATTAGTTGTGTTAAGTTGTACTTAATTAAGTGGTGAGTAAGCTTGTATTACATTTCATTTTTATTTAATTTGCATACTTTCTTGGCATGTCACATGAAGCTGAGGCAATGCCAGCCAAAATTGTTTGTGTTGTGAACATGGATGGAAAAATGGGTTAAAATGGCTTCTTTATCAAAATCAGAATCTGACAAAGGTTGCTTTTGACAGCTTCCCAGATAAATGTTAAGTGGTTTATGAGAAAACAATCTCTGAGATGAATAGAAAAAAATGGCCAAACTTCAAAAAGATAATTAAAAAGTACTAGTTCCATTGGCAGATTATTTCACTTATGGCAAGACTTTGTTCTTATGTTAGTGAAATAATCTGTCAGTGGAATTATGACTTTTTCTTCCATATAAATGAATTATAGATTTAAAACAAACACCTTTATGTTGCTTAAAAGTTGCTTATAAGTTAGTTTTGTCTTACTTCAAGCATACAAGAAAACAGACCAAAGATACTCGGTAAGATTTTGTGTTTTTGCAGTGAAAACTCTGTGCTAGCTTCACATGTGATGTGTCAAGACACGCTGGGTAAACATCGTGTGCATCCAGCTCAGACTGGAGGAAACTGCATGGTCTGGGTTCACCCACTGGGATAAAGATGTGAGACTTCTCAGGAATCTTTCTTTACTCCAGGGAAACCTTGGAAACACACAGAATACATATATATAAAGAAACAAAGTGTGGGTATTATGTAAAATCGATTTCTTTGAGCTTTATGTCATTTTATAATGTCACTCCCTCATCAAAACCAGAGTGTTGTTTTGTTCCTTTCATGCATGTTTGATAGGTCCTTAAATTCAGCTGTGCATAAATGGTTCCTCACACAAACCTGGAAACCAATTTTCACAAGCCCTCAACCTCTAAATGTTTTTATATAGAGAGCTTGATAACTGAATAAAACATAATTACTCGATTGTGTTACAAAATGACACAAAGAGCTTGAAAAATACATGATACCGCCCCTGTAAACAGGCTCAGTAGTTCGATCAAGCTAACAACTATTGTATTACATTAGCTATGCATAATTTGCAAAATACAAACTGAAAGGATTTGAAAAGTTCGTAAAAGAAAACCTTAAAAGAACTTGAAAGTCTGATGAAATATTAAAAATATATATTTTTTTTTATTTAAACTTCCTGGAGACGAACAGAGACAATCTACAACAAACTGCAACACAGAAAACTTCAAATAAGGTTTTTTTTTTAAGCTAAACCAAAAAAATGTATCTCCTCAAAGGCGAAATATAAGGAAATAACTTTTAATCTCAGTAATGTTCTGTATCTGTCTGTCACCAGACTCTGTAGGGCAAATCGCACAGATCTTGATTAATTCAGCCTCTGATTTCTGCGCTATATCAACAGTGTGCATCAGTAGTCAAGGGAAAAAGCGTTAAAACCGGGTACCTGTCACTTCGACAGGCAGATTATTGCCAGTGGAGCAGGAAGGCTTATGAGGATGGCTCTCCTCCTGAACTTCCTGCTGGGAGAGAGGCCCGCGGCCCGCCTCACTGAGCCTGAGTGACTCACAATTACCACAGCGACGGACGGAGCCACAGTCACCTCCCCTCCTCTCCAGCCGTTCCCCTGACTCACTTAGCGCACATGACAAATGACAGAATCACCCTGGACCTCCGCCCCCTCTCTGAGCCTGACTGCCCGTCGCCCACACTTCGCCTGCAGTGCTTAGAGCCCGGATAAGTCTCGCCAGCAACGAGCATGAAACGCAGCAAACCTGCGCTGCTGACAGGAATTTGCTCTGGCATTTCCAAAGTGCCATTCCACCATGTGTCTGGCTGATTTGTCACTGAAGGATGACTTGTTTCGCCCTGTTTGAGTGATATAAATACCCAAATCGCATATGTGGAGGGTTAACATATGCGAGTTAACCCTCCACACCACAAGGGGGCCCCCAAGAACACCAAGCTAGCATGAGTAGCTTGATTTTATATAAACAGTTCTAGAAAACAATGAGAGACCACATAAAATGATCAGTTTCTCTGATTTTACTTTTTATAGGTTTATGTTTCAGTAAAATGAACATTGTTCTTTTATTCTATGAACTACTGACAACATGTCTCCTAATTCCAAGCAAAGATTTAGTTTTTATTTGCAGAAAATAAGAAATGGTCAAAATAATGGAAAAATATGCAGTGCCTTCAGACCTCAAACAGAACAAAGAAAACAAGTTCATATTCATTTAGAAACAATAACACTGATGTTTTAACTCGGGAAGAGTTCAGAAATATTAATATTATTATTATTCCACAAAATAATAATATCTATATTACTATTTGGTGGAACGACCATGAGGTTTTTAGTGGTTTTTACTTTCAAATAATTAAAATAATATGGAAAACCTTAACACTTTATTTAGTTTGCTGCTCTTGTAAGGTTAAAATCAGCAGTCATAATACTGACATGATGTAAGCCAATTACAAATGATGCTAATGACAACATAAAGTAGCTTAGGAATGATAAACCATGCTGGTATGGAGGGGGCCGCTTGGGGCCCCAAAAAAGGCTAGGGCCGGCCCTGTAAATCAGACAACTTTAAGGTTTGATGATTAAAATAATGTGTGCGCATGCACTTTAAAACATTCTGTTAAAGTGAAGAAATGCATTAATCTTTTGCCCTAATAAAAAAAGACTAAACTCTGAGGTTATTCTTTACCATCTCAATTTGCTTACAGAGCAGAAGTTGCAGGACTGCTGATAGTGATACCACAGCTCATATACTTTACTAGTTAAATGCAGGGAGGCAAAAGAGTTGTAGCAGTATGCAGTTTTCCCTGGGTGGAGTAAAAGCAGCAGAGCTTGTTAAAATATTAACAGAAGAAAACTGCTTTTGCACAGAAACGGCACATAATCCAATATGCATCTTTCAACATTAACATACAAACATGAAGCTAAAACATAAAATCCAATTTGACTGCAGAAACAAATGTTTTGGGGTTTTTTTCTGTAGAAGTCGTTACTGCAGCAGCTCAGGGTTTTCTATCAGCCGTAATAAGCTCAGACTAACATTTGTCTTTTACAAAGATGCTGCGTTCTGAATCTGACACCTCCAGCGGTGCCAGACACTTAAGTCTCTTCTGTTCAACAACAGCACAACACTCGCTGCGTCGCTCCTCATCCTCAGCTCCACAGAATAATTACAAAACAACCCAAAACGTAACGGTCAGTTTGAGAGAAATCAAACCGCTTCTATAACTGCAGAAGGAGATTTTGTTGGAAGCAGCAGGAGTTAAGTGCAGTTATTGCAGACAACAAATCAAACAAAGTAGTGCATCAATGGAAGCCCTGGCTATGAAAGATTAGAGCCACTGGAAAAAAGGTTCTGACTTCTTCTCTACTGAGAAAAAAAGTCAGAATTTTGAGATTAAAGTCAGTATTTTGCAGAAATAAAATGTCAATTTATTTTTCTCAGAATTCTGAGTTTTGATCTCAGAAGAATAAAGTCAAAAATGTGGGGAAAAATTGCAGAATTTTGGGGAAAAAAAAGTTAAATTGTTCTCAGAATTCTGACTTTAATCTCAGAATTCTCACCTTTTTTTCTGAATCCTGCTTTTTTGTGCAAAATTCTGAGATTTGATCCTCATTTTTAGACCAAGTTCAGAATTTTGAGAATTCTGGGGGGAAAAAGGTAAAACTTTTCTCAGAATTCTGACTTTTTTCCTCAAAATTCTGAGTTTTGATCTCAGAAGAAAAAAGTCAAAAATTTGGGGAAAAAAGTCAGAATTTTAAGAATTGTGAGAAAAAGTCACATTTTTCTCACAATTTTGACTTTTTTTTTTCCAAATCTCATGTGAATAAAGTCAAAATTTGGGGGGAAAAAAGTCCGAATTTTTAGATTATAGTCAGAATTTTAATGGGAGAAAGTAAAAAAGTATTTATTTATTTTTTCAGTGGCCCTAATCCTCATCCTTAGATGCAATGATGCGTCATCAAAGTATTTTTGGGCTCCTTTTTCTGTTAAAATTATTCTCAAATAAGTTTTCCTCAAATAAAGCACCAAACCCCTCTGACAGAACAGGAAGTAGTCGTTGTGGGGGTTGTTTGGGTTCCTGTGGGGAATCTGAAGGAACCCAGCGGCCGTGTAGCGCAGCGGCGGCAGCAGGCAGGTAACCAGAGCAGAGGCCGTCTGGCCTGCAGAGCTCCCTCAGGAATAAAGCCAGATTAAGAAAAAAAATGGGAATCCTCTCAACTGAGTCCAAACACGAGACCGCAACCACATCACCGGGAATCCCTTTTGTGGAACTTGAAATGCGATGCCTATCGTTATGAAAGGAAATACATGTTTTTACAGCGACAGAAAATCAATACTACTGACTGACTGCGCTGCAAGTTAACAAATACAACTGAGGCTGAAAAAGCTGCAGAAAACGGAATAGAAATGAGTCAGACATAATAATCCTGACTAAGCCTGTATAAGGAAGCCCTGGCAGTCAAGACAGTCACTGGATCAGAGCACAGACAGCGATGCATGCATTATGTATCTCTGTAAAATCCACTCAAGTGAAGCGCACACACATATTACATTTGCATCACTTATTGTTTGCACTCACACAAATCAGAGTTCAATGCATCTGTGTGTGTGTGTGAGAGAGTGTGTTCTCCAAATCAAAAGGCTGACACAATGCTGAAAACTTCCCTGCGACATTAGACAGAAGCTACCTGCTAATAGATCATTACCACTGAATAATTATCCATTACGTCGCTCACACATTTACACACTCTTCACAAAGCCACTGCTGAGTGCAGCAGCACCATCTCCTCTCCTCCTCCCCCAGCTGATGTTGACGTCTGACAGCTTTGTTTGTGCGCCGATAGGTTTTTTTCCCTTTAATTAGAACACTGGAAGCCGTAATTGGACATTACACTTTATTCCAGGGCCCTCCTGCCAGCCCAACTCCCCTTCCTCCAACTCTCTGATCGCAGTGCGCAAGAAGCAGAAGAAACTCTCCAGAGTACACGGCGTCATGTGAGGGTCTGACGTAAAAAGAGACTGAAAAATGCACGACAGTTTGTGTGACAAAGCAAAACAACCGTGGGGAGAAAGATAGCAAAAAATAATAATAATGTTCTGTTGTGGGAAAGTCCACAAAGTTACACACGTGTTCATAGTGCACTGCAAAAACACAAACTCTTACCAATTAATTCTGGTCCAGTTTTTAGTGCAGATATCTCAGTAGACTTGAAATAAAACAAACTAACTTCAAAGTAACTTTCCAGCAAGATATACTAGTTTGCTTTAAGTAAATAATTCTTAATATTGGTGAAAAATACATGTGCTATTGCCAGATAAATTAACTTTTAATATGGAGAAAGAAATCTTGTTATAAGCGAAACAATCTGCTAGTGGATCTAAAACGTTTTCATCAGTATTAAGGAATTATTGACTTAAAACAAGCCGTTATATCTGGCTTAAAAGCTACTTTTAAGTTAGCTTGTCTTATTTCAAGTCAATTATTTCAAGATATTTGCACTAGAAAATGGACCAAAAACACTTAGTAAGATTTTGAATGTATGGCAAGTTATCAATTAATGACTGAATCTAAAGTTTCTTAACAACCTGAGATTTTTCTTGTATCAACAGAAATGTTGATACAAGAAATTCAGGATTCATCATATCCTGAATTTAAAAAAAAAAAAACATTTTTCTGTATAAGTGCTGACTGAATAAACAGAAAATGGTAACAAAAAGAACCTCTTACGTTGCTGAGCGAAGATGAACAGGAGATAAAAATAATAAAACATGTGAACAGAGATTTGTTCATAGACGTACCGTCTGTGGTTGCTCTCGAAGAAATGCTTAAACTTTTCTCCATGAAGAGGATTAACTCACAAAATTTTAATAAACGCAGACAAATCAACTTCTCCATTTTTCTGACGTTCTTTCCCCACCTTTGTAGCAAATACTAAATTTTGTTTTGAGAAGTTGACTCTGGTCTACCACCATTAAGGTGAAACATAAGGAGCTTGTTGAGTGTTTAGATTTCATAACAAAACGTCATAAAGTGAATTTTACATCCCACAACGGGCTTTGTTTGAACCATTTCTTGTTTCCGTTCTATTCTGGCCCTCCTCCATCTTTATTCTGAAGAAGAAGAAAAAAGAAGTAATTTACGGTAAATTTTACTGTATTTAAATGGTTAAATTCTTTGCAACCACAGCTGTTGGTATTTTACCGTAAATTACACATATTTAGCCTTTTTACAGTGTGGATTCTCTTAATGGATAAAACCAAAAATGAATCTTTGGGTACGTTTGTCACTAAACTGCACTTTGCAGAATCTGATAAAATGAGACTTTTATTTAAACATGGTGATATTACAACAATGTCAACAGCTACAAATAGCCGTCAATAAAGCTGTGGGACAACAGAAATAGTGGCAAACCTTTGCAAGGTGTAAGACATTAAAAAAAATTAAATACTAAAATTAAATTGTGTGTATCAGAGAATGTCAGTGAAAATAAGATTCAGTAAATGGCCAAGCTGTTAATGTACATGTTTAGTCTGAGAGGGTAAGTCAACCTGTAAACTTCTGCTGTCAGAGAAACTCAGAGAGCGTTTTGTATTTAAGGTTCTTTATCGTTTTATAACCTTTTGAAGAAAATTGCCCCTCTAACAACTATTGATTCAGCTGAACCACAGTAAAGCTCTCAACATTTACTTTGATTCCTGTAGGAGCCCAGAGAGCTCAGGGAATTGTGCTGCATGTTCTCCTACAGTTAAGGTAAATAAAATAACATAATTTTACTGATATAAACATTATTGGCCTCATTGATAGAAGGTCACAGTGAACATGACTTTAAAAATGGTCCTCAACTCTAGTAAAAACTACAACTCAACTACAAGCACAAGTTACTCAGTTAAAAATTTACTCTACCTAAAGATACCAAAGCAGTTACTTTTCTAAATACTAAAGTATTCAAAAGTACAAAATTATATTATCTTATATCTGTGCACTGCTTTTCTAGATTATTGTAACTTGCTGAAACCACCTGATGAGGTACTGATAAGTAAAACCGCTCTGCTGCTACTAAAACTCTACACCACCTGCTAAAACTTCATCATAAAACTGCAAAAAAAGAGCTTTTTTCATTTCTTTTGTGTATTATTTAAAAATTTTCTCACCCATTAAATAAATTTAAACGAAAAAGAAAGGACTTTCTTTCTTACAAACACAAAACCTTGAGCTAAAATTTGGTATGCTGGTTTCTCCCATTGAGTTTCTCTAATTGCCTCCAGTTTGGTTTGAAAACCAGAGTTCAGCTTGTGACTCTTTACGACGCAACTCCAAATCTCAGGTGTGAACGGCGACTGTGATTGGTTCTACTTCTTTTGAGGAGCGTAGCTTGTGGCCAACTATGTTTCAGTAAAGAAAAACAGCGACAGTGGACAACAAAAACCAAAAGGAACGAGTGACGGCAAGCGTCATAGAAATATAGTTCAGTCAAATGTGTAATGTTCGTCTTAGGCATGCGTTTCTTTAAGTTCCCTAAAAAATAAATACCCAAGATATTAAAAATAATTAACTTAAAAGGGCAGCATGATGTAAAATCCACTTTTTTGAGCTTGACATTATAACGTTACTCCTTCATCGAAAACAGTTTTGCCTTGATTCTTTAACCGTTTTACGCCGAAGTTTCACGCGTCTGCCTAAATAAATCTTCCTTATTTTAATTGTAAGTAGTTCTTTAAATGTCCTGTGAGATGATATACTTACCCATGTATCGATAACAACCGGAACTTTCAATATCCAGCAAGTTATTTTCGCAATATGCCGTCTATTAAACGAGTGCCCCATGGATTAATTACGCTCTCTGCAGCTGCAGCTGTGAAGTTACCGTATTAACCCGATACTTGCTGGAAAGTGCAACGTCTCCCCTTTCACAAATGTTGGAATTTTTCAGATAGCGCTACGTGTGGCGGAATTACGGTACTGCAAATTTAGATGTGTCGCCGCCAACACGTTCCGGTCTAGAAGAGTTAAAGCATGTTTGAGAAATAATTTAGTGTCCATGGCAACCACTCAGTCACTCAAAAAGCCTGAGTGGACCTAGCCCCGCCTTCTAGGCGCAGCTCCTCCTCAGAGCTGCAGTTTTTAAGCTTTCAAGCTTCCATCCTCCCCTGTGACTCCCCCATTCAGCTCCTTCAGACTAGCCAGTGGCAATTAGCAAACATCTGGTGGAACTACGCATCTGCTGAGCTCATCATAGGAGCTACTTCTCAGTGAAACTCTGGTGCAAATGTTGTTAAAGGGTTAATAGAGGAGCCATGTTGTGATGACCTTTTGAAAGCAAAGTTTTTAAACAAACAGGCCCAATTTCTGGGTGTCAAATTACAAAATCATTGCAGTACAAAATGCCACTATATCGGTGGAAAACACATAATACTGATCCTTTAAGGACAGTAATCAAGTACATATATTCTAATTTTTACATTTGCAGTCTTTTATGTTCCTTTTAAATCACTAATGGCTTCTGTATTTTCTCCCCATCTTCACCAACTACCCAAGGTGGTGATAGGTCAAGAAGATGACTCCTCCAACTCCAAGAGCTCCTCGGACACCTCGTCCAAGACGGCGGGTCTTCTGAATGGACAAGCCTCTCACTCGCCCCTGAGCCGATGGATGCAGCACAGTAAAAGCAGAGCTGCTAACTCCACCTCCCTGGAGCTGCCTTACCGCTCCCCAGTCCCTTTCTCCAAGCAGGAGTTCTCCAAACAAGAGTTCTGGGAGATGTTGGGCAGCGACCTGCTCAAACCAGACGCCTCCAGCTCCAGGGTCAAGCGCCGGCCAATCGTTAAGACCGGCAAGTTCAAGAAGATGTTCGGCTGGGGAGACTTCTACTCCAACATCAAAACGGTGAGGCTCAACTTGCTCATCACTGGCAAGATTGTGGATCACGGCAACGGCACGTTCAGCGTATACTTTCGCCACAACTCGTCGGGTCAGGGCAACATCTCCGTCAGCCTGGTCCCGCCCGTCAAGGCCGTGGAGTTTGACCTGGAGCGCCAGAGCGTCGTCTACCCAAAAGACTCCAAGATATTTAACTGCCGCGTGGACTACGAGAAGGTGGATCGGCAAAAGCGCACCTCGTTGTGCAACTACGATCCATCCAAGACCTGCTTTCTGGAGCAGACCCAGAGCCACGTCTCCTGGATTTGCTCCAAGCCTTTCAAAGTCATCTGTATCTACATTTCCTTCTACAGTACGGACTACCGCCTAGTGCAGAAGGTTTGCCCGGACTACAACTACCACAATGAGATGCCCTACCTGCCTTCAGGTTAGAGGAAGCATGAGGGGTAGGAGAGAGGAAAAGCGGGGGTGACTGAACATGTGAGGAGGAAACTAGGGCGGAAAATGTCAGCAAGACACCTTAAAACAAAACATGTAGCCTGACTATTGTAAGATGTAAAAACATATATGCAAACTACAGTATGCATTTAAGAAACATCTGGGACTGGCAGTGAAACTCTACCACCAACACATTTTACCTCAGTCCTGTTTCGAAACTCGAACATCTACGCAGCGTTCCTCCAACCAATTTAGTCGTTTCTGAATCTTATCTGACTGTCCTTTTTAATCGCCCTTTGCAAAGTCGCGAGAATTGAAAGTGGGCTTTTAAATGGTGCGGTAATTCACAAGAGAGCTGCAGACAGATTCAGCGTTTATGATAATTATCATGTCGTGTTTAACATTGTGCTCTCTAAAGATGATTTAAACAGACCACAGGGAACATAAAGTATTCATTTGCTCACAAAGTGCAGATGAATGTGGAGTGTAACCAACCGCAGCGTCATTAAAGTGACGCTCAGACCTTTCAAAGGGCAGACGTTTATGGGAACTCGGTGCCAAAACAATGCCAAAACTTCTGACGCAAACATCAGCAAATCCCAATATATCCATCACTTAAATCCCCTCCAAATAAAATGTATAAATAAACAGAAAGTGCTTTGCAGCATTTCAGGTCCAGGGATTAGGACAAGCTCGGTGTGAAGGCAATAACGAGATTGTACGGCGGTGCAGAATTGGAACCTCCACACTGATGAGAGCGAGTACAAGGTAGCGGGGTGAGATGCAGAGATTCAGAGCTGTTTTAATTAAAGAGGAGAAGGAGACGTGGGGTATGCGGCGCCGTCTATTGTCCCTTCTGTATGAAAAAGATTACATTTTGTTGCCGTCAGGATTCCTGATTTCACGCCTTGATAACTTTGACTGTGTGCAGGAGATTGCTCTCTCTCTCTCTCCTGACAAATACTGCATTCACCAAAGTAAACCCAGTTATCTTGAATAAATGAAAATATTATCATAATAATTACATATAATTTAATCTCTTTCAGATGTAATTAAGGCTTCAATGAGAGCGCAAAATGTGTTCCTAAAAATCGAGTCAGTGGGAAGGAGGATAAGAGAATATTCAGTGAGGATTGTTGGGATGTATTCGCACGGCGCCAGCAGCCACAGTTTAGCCCTGAGTTAACTGCTCTCATTAAGATAAACGGCCACTAGCTGGCCCGTCTCATGTTGCACACACAAACAATATCAGAGCACACAGTCAAGAAATAAATCAAGTTGCCTGAATCGTTTCACGTTGAAAGGTTACGAGGACACAACGACTCTTTGGTTAATTAACAAGGAACATTCACAAGAGTGAGGGGCCAATAAACAGATCAGATATCCAGTTTGATGCCAATGTGGTGCGACATTGGTGATAAAGTTCAGATATGAGCGGATCCCAGATGGAAACGTAAAGCCGTCCTGTGGGGGCTCGAGCATTAGCTGCTCCTTTGAGCCACTTTACTTTCAGAGCGTCAGCATGAAGACCAAAATTAGGACAGAAATTTCAATTTAACCCTGTCATGCATAACGGTCACTGCAGTGGACAGGTATCTTGTGTTTCCTGTGGATTTTTATGTTATAAATGCATAAAGTGTCTTTGTGCATACACTGGGTAGCTGTGTGTTGTACAACACACCGTCAACTACTGGCCATCCACTGCAACAGCAAGTAAATCCAATATGGCAGAACAAACATGCCTCCAATCCGTCCTTCTGCTGTAGAGTCAAGTAAAGACTAATACTACTGATGTATGTTCCAAATAACTTACCACTGATCACATGAAAAAAAAAATCCTAGAAATCAGAAAATCAAAAACACTTTGGAAAGAAATCCTGACATAAGGGATTATAATTCATGCATGGAAGGGTGAAAATTGCAAATATACACACATTTAAAGAGAGCCTCAGTGAAAACATCTTTATATATATACTTAACTCTGTGGTGCAAAACTGAACTGATCAGTAAATTATTGCGGGAGAATGCAAAATAAAAACAAATCCTCCATGTCCTTTAGGGGCTTCGTAGCACAAATACCAGCATTAGGACAAAATATTGACCCTTTGCAACTACGTCACTTAATCGAGGCGCCATGATGGATATCAGAAGTGAGGGACGGGAGTTTTTAACAGAGGGACTGAAGTTGTTTTCTCAAGTTATTTTTATCAGTTTATTCATGGCTTCTACTTGTTCAAGTCGAGCTAATTTGTCTGTGAACGTAACACACCTGGTTGGGGCTCATAGACGGAGGGATTTATTTACAGAAGTTTGAATTAGCTAGCTTAGAAACCGACCCTTACCTCCTCCCACCTGACGTGTTGACCAAATTACCTACTTTGCTTGAATTCACACCACATGATTTATGTCATGAACAGCGTTTGCCCTTAAATCGAGGCAGGATTAAAAACGTTCAGAAGTCGAGATGCTAACCAGTTTTTTCCTTACGTGCTAGGCTACATGACGGTGCGGCACTGTCTCCATGGTTACCAGCCGTTAGACGCTACGTTCGCCATAGTGAAATATGCGATACGTTTCTAATCATACGTACTTATAAAGTTTATGAACGTTAATCGTCTTACCTTGTAAAAACTCTTCGCTGCAAATCCGCCATTTCGCCGAGGCCTGACAGTCATTATGATTAACAGCTGATTGCCGCCGTATCTTTCCTCGTTAAAAGTTATAAAATCAAATGACAAGTTTGGTTTGCATCCTTGTCTGTTTGTGCAGCCGACCGCACAGCATCATGAGACCATGATTACTGCGAAATCTACCTAAGAAAAGCGATATTGGGGTATTTACAGGGGCGTATTGGTTATAATCCGTCATGGCGGAGTGGGCGGAGTTTCGAAGAGCGTGACGTCACGTGCAAAGGGTTAATGGCAAACCAAACCCAAATAAATTACATCTAAGTTCTAACAAGGTAAAATGTGTGAATGCTCAATAGGCGTAACTAGTTTTAAACCATAAAGACATGGAAATCTGAACATCAAAGTTTTTAAATTGTTTATAAAAATGGAAAAGGCTAATCTTCGTCACTCTGAGTCCCTACAGCAAATAACAGCAGATCACAAAGATATCTGCAGGGAACAAGGCGGCAAATTCACCTGCAGACATCATGAATGTTGTTTTTCTGTCCTCTCTTAGCTGGGCGCTGATTTTATGAAACAATATTTTAATCATCTGTTGACACGTGAATCTGTCTGCCTCTTCATCTACCAAGCTAATATTAGCGACAGGAATCTGAAAACACCAGATTGGCTGGCTTCACGTCTCAGAAATAATAAATAAACACAGAGTCTTCGTGGAGCAAACATTACAGGTTAGGCAAAAGCTCAAACTGAATCTCTGACGCCTGTTTGAAGGATCTTTTCCTGAACTGCTGGATTGAATACAAAGTTTTACGTGTTTCAAATGCATCAACCAGCATGACTGAACCGAATCTTTCTTCTTTATTTTAGTAACCTCGTCCTCTGGCTTATTTCACCTCTTTCTGCATGTTAGTCTGGTGTTTTCACACCTTTGTGTGTTTATGTTTGACCCGCTCTACCTCCATCCTGCTGGAACCGAACCCAGTCGTGTGAAGTTCTTTGCTGTTGCTTTCACTGCAAAAATACAAAATGTTATGAAATAATTTTGATCTAGTTTCTTAGCTCACTTAAAATAAGACTTATGAGCAACTTTCCAGCAAGATAGAAGAGCTTGTTTTAAGTCAATAGTTCCTTAAAAGAACTAAATCCACGGGCAGGGTGTGTTTTGTCTTGTTATAAGTGAAATAATCTGTCAGTAGAACTTATAATTTTTCATCTATAATAAGGAATCATTGACTTAAAGCTGCAGTATGTAACTTTTATAAAAAATATATGTTTTACATATTTGCTCAAAAAATGTAAAAAGATAATCTGTAAAAAAAAAAAAAAAAATCAATCTTCACTTTATCCCTGATCAACTATAAAGGTCTGAACAAATGCATTGCTTCTGGTCAAAAACAACCAATCAGAGCCACGAGGAGGGTCTTAGCGCTGCCAATCAATCTCGTAAAAGCACTGCTAAATGTGCTAATGATGGACAATTTACAGGAAAACCATTTCCCTGCGGTCATAAGTGGCTATGCTAACTAGCCTTAGCATTCATGACTAACACGGGCATGATTGACAGCGCTAAGACCCGCCTCTTGGCTCTGATTGGCTGTTTCTTGTTAGTGCTAAGAGACATCAGAGAACCTTGATTTTTTTTCAAAGATTATTTGTTTCATATTGTACTTTCAAAACAAATGATAGTTTTGAAATTTTTTATTTTTATCAAAGTTTTATATTGCAGCTTTAAAACAAGCTCTTCTGTTGTACGGAAAAGTTACTTGTAAGTTAATTTTGTCTTATTTCTCTAGTAGACAAAAAAAATTCTTGGTAATTTTCTGTGTTTTTGCAGTGTTGCCCCCTGCTCAGCTCACATTCCTGATTTGAGCCCCACAATTCACTTCTACATCTATATTTCATAAAACATCATGTTCACACACGGTCTTAATATGTATTGCTTTAGTTTCTTCCTCCCTCCTGTTCAACCATCTTGCATAAGCTCCTGGATCGGGAGGACATTCGCCGTCCTGGAGAGCACACTAACACGCCCCAGTAACCTCAAAACCACGGCGCATCCCGCAGATTCCCGTCCCGCAGGGCGTCTGGAAACTCAAACACCAAGGATTCAAAGCTTGGAAACCACAAGCCCTCGGCAACTCTGACAAACAAAAAACAAAAGACAAAAAGGACAAACGTCGACAAGAAGCTCCGTCCTCTTCTCCTCACTGATCCCCTCAAGTATACAGCAATACTCTCAGTGAGATGCCACCCTCCTTGCCTCTCTGGGGAACAGAAAAGGCTGCTGAACTGCGGTTAGCAGGCGGACATGTTGCTGTGGGACGGAAGGTGTTGTTAGAGCAGCAGCCTTACTATTTACCCATCTGGTGCCAACAGACATGTGAACATTTGGCCTTAAAGGCTGCAAGCAGCAGTGGTCCATTCGGAAAAGAATAATTACAAAAATAAGACTGTTTAAACATGAATATACATATATAAATAATATATATATATATAAAAGCTAAGAGTCCTGAGATCTGAATAAAGTTGTATTTAAATGTGGGTCATGCTGTGAAGGTTGTCTGTTTTACGGTTTTGTTCCTTATGGTTTTGCTTCTCTGTGAATGATAAACTGTATGGATGAAATGATGGACTTAAACCAATAAAGTACGCAGAGGTACTTACAACACTGAAACTACGGAGAAACGAGCCACCGTCTCCTATCTGGCTGCACTCCCTGTGCAGGTGAAGTGTGTCAACAACACTGCAGTCTCTGTTTTCTGGTATTTGCATAGCTATGCTGCGTGTGCCAGGCGCCGGTGGCAAAGAAAAGATGTGACGGAAATTTAGCTCAGGGCTGCTGCAGATATACGTGAGAAGAGAGAGGAAGAAAACACGGCTGAGAAAGAAAGAGGAACAGAAAGCGTTTCAAGTGGAGTGATGCTAATTAGCCTCCTTTCTCTCCCCTCCCCTCGATCTTTGTTGTGCTACTTCTCAGCGTCTTTTATTTCTCAAATGCAACTGGCAATAAATTAATTTTACGTTTTAATTAAATCCCAGACAACTGCTAAGGTGGGGCAATGAGTTCAAACATTCAGCTCACAACATTCCCTTTAAAGGCGATCGATTAAGGCATGGCTAGCGGCAACGCTGGGGCCTCCACCCCGTCACCTCCACCCGCGCTTTGTTCCCGTAAAAGCTCCGCCTGCCTCGGGATAACCTTGCCTGGGATGATGAAAGGGAAGCAAATGAGTCAAAATGGGGAAAGAAATGGAACTTTATTTAGAATAAAGGAGAATTGAGGTTAAACTAAAATGTGGGAGCAGCATGCTGGGTCACACACAGAGACAAAAAATATTTAAATGTGCTTCTTTTTTAAAAAAAAGAGTGATAAAATTAACTAAAATTAACTATATGGGTGCAAAAGGTTGAATAAACATGCAGGAAAATAATATTTTTTATGAGATTCTGGAGAAAGTAGAAAAGTTATGGCATTTTTCTTAGCTTGAAGGAGCAATGTAGCCCTTCCCCCACCTGTTGCTGTGCTGCCAGTCAGTATTTTGAAAGATGGGCCAAATTTTTTTAAACAAAATTGAGGATTTTTCTTTAAATTGTCATGTTTTTATTGAGCCACGTGTCAAACTCGAGGCCTGTGGGCCAAATCCGGCTCGCCGTAGCTTTTTATGTGGCCCTTTAGATTCTAGACTAAACACTAAATGTGGTTAAATATCATGTTATCAATCAAACCAATGCAGTTTTTATCTGTTTACCTCCAAATTATATCAATCAGTCCCTCCAGTGAGAATTATTGTGGAAATTCACACAAAATCAACAAATCTACACAACAGCTGAAGCTGTAAGAGGGCATCATCATCATCATCATCGTCAAGTCCCAATGTGACCTTTAAGGTCACTCAGTAAGGAAGAAAGTTTTACCATGAAAATCCCTACTGCAGTGTGCAAATGAACTTAGGAACAAGGCTTTAAATTTTAAAGACGTGTCCTTTTGAGTGATGAGTGCTAAGAGTTTTTTCCTGTACTGGCTGTAACTTCAGCTGAATAAAAATTGAGCACTTTGTGCCTGGAAAGCACATAACAGCAGCTCTTTAACCCCAGCTGACCTGGAGACGTTGAGTCCTGAGTAAAAGTGAAACTCTTATGATTTTTTGATAAATACACAGACATTTTAAACAAAAATGTGCAACATGATCTGTTTTTATTCAAAACACGTAAACTACTCTTCTTTTAGTTAGATTCCAAATTATTAAATAAACACAATTTAAATTTTGTCACTCTGTTGCTACGTTTCCACTGATGCAATTTGACATTTTGATAATACATTTTCTCAATCCAGCGGTATCAAACTAATTTTGTTTTGGGCCAAATCAAAATCCTGAATGCTCTTAAAGGGCCAGTTGTGCCAGAATGTATTGATAAAACCTGTTCACAAACTATTAAAATATCAATGAATTCTTAAAATTAAATATTATTGAACATCTTTTCAGTCCCTCCAGGATTTTGTGACACTTTTTGTGATTTTTTGCAATAAAAAAACATCAAAGTGTTTGTGGTACTAATTTAAAAATATTTGCAATATTTTCACATATATGACAGTAAATGCAACTTTTTATACAGATCATGGACTATAATCTGACACTAATTAAGGCCGAAGCAGTTGTTTAGTACAAGAAAGAAAGTTTTGGACAATTTTTGAGGAAAATCTACAATAAACTCCCAATTATGTGCTAGCGTAAAAAAAGTGCAAGGATTTGTTGAGTTTGCGTGAATTTCCACAATAATTCTCAAGAAACTGGAGGGACTGATTGATATAATTTGACAGTAAGCAGATAAAAACTGCATTGATTTGATTTGACATGATATTTAAGCACATTTAGAGTTTAGTCTAGAATATAAAGGGCCACATAAAAAGCTATGGCGAGCCGGATTTGGCCCACGGGCCTCGAGTTTGACACATGTGGTTTACCATCTTCTACTCTTAGTCAAATAAATTTGGCAAATTTTAACTAAAAATAATTCTGTTTTTCATATTATTCCATCAAATAAAGACACAGATCAGATTGAGCCCGTTTCTGTGTCAGAAAGTGAAAAACTGACGTGACGCCTCAGTAAATATCTGGTTTCTACCGTGTTTAATGAGAAACAGGGAGGAGCTGATGACAGAAAATCTGTGTTGCCTCTTTGTTTTGGACATCAGGATTATTAGTTTCCATCCTGCAGGGTAATAATCATCAGCCGTTTTCCTTTATGCCACACAGAGGACTGTTTTCCAGCTTGTTGCGCTCTTCACCATCATCCTACACTGACAGTGTTGACAAAGACAAAGTAAAAAGCAGGGCGCTCTCATTTCTTCACACTTTGAACTCATCAGTGGGGATTAGGTTCTTGGATCTGTTTGTTGATACACAACTGAGGTTCTATTAAAAGTCTGGTTTCATTACCTGGCATCAACTGGGTCTCTGCTTCACAAAGCAGAGAAATCAGGCTAATCTTCTTGACATATTTTTGTTTTCAAATCTGCCTTTTGTAAATTATCTCTTCAAATGTCCTTAAATCTTATTTTTTGTGGTGTAGCTGTGTTAGGTCTAAGTGGAAATGGAGGATTCACACCAGTAGAAAAGCTTCAAATTGAAATCTTGGTAAGAAGTTAACCCTTTTTCAGTTCTACTGTTTTATGTAAAATGTGTCTTGTTAGATCTAACCTCAAGTGTGCAGAAAACTGTTTCCAATGAAGCCAAAATGGTCAATGAAATACAGAAGAATGGAATAATAGCAGAAATCAGAGCTGGTTTGCTTTTACATTATGGCTTCAAGTTGTGACTTGAACTTTGACTATACCATCATGACACCCTGACAGCGTTTTTAAGCAGTTTAGTTGTAGATTTTGTCTTGTTTTTCTCAAACTGTGGTCCGCGGACGCCCTCTAGTGGTCCGCGAGGTACTGCATGTAAAGCTTTGGGCTTCCGTGACGTCAGCTCAAAGTTGTAGCCGCTAGCTTTAATCTAGCGGCTATAACTAGCTTACCAAAGGATTGTTGTTAAAACTAGTAATGGATAAATGGCTTAAAATGCGTCACATAAAAGAAAAACTGAAGATTTCAGAGGAAACAAAACAACGGCAGGATAACTTGTATGATCGGAGGAAGCTGTCATATCTACTGAGAGAATTGATGTCATTCATGAGTGATTCACGTTGTTCACATTATCCTGCTGGACATATCCATCAGAAGATGGTCCACTGTGGTCATGGAGGGATGGACATGGTCAGCAACAACACTCAGGCAGGCTGTGGCGTTGACACCATGCTCAGTTGGTACTAATGGACCCAAAGTGGGTCAGGAAAATATCCCCCACCAGCCTGAACTGTTGATACCAGGCAGGACGGATCCAGGCTTTCATGCTGTTGATACAAAATTCTGACCCGACCATCCGAATGTCGCAGCAGAAATCCAGACTCATCAGACCAGGCGACGTTTTCCATCTCCTACTGTCCAGTTTTGGTGAGCCTGTGTGGATTGTAGCCTCAGTTTCCTGTTCTTAGCTGCCAGGAGCAGCACCCGGTCTGGTCTCCTGCTGCTGTAGCCCCTCCAGGTTCAACGTGTTGTGTGTTCAGAGATGCTCTTCTGCAGACCTCGGTTGGAACGATTTGAGTTACTGTTGCTGTTCTATCAGCTCCAACCAGTCAGCCCATTCTCCTCTGACCTCTGGCATCAACAAGGCATTTGCCCCACAGAACTGCTGCTCACTGGATACTTTCTCTTTTTCAGACCATTCTCTGTAAACCCTAGAGATGGTTATGTGGGAAAATCCCAGTAGATCAGCAGTTTCTGAAATACTCGGACCAGCCCGTCTGTTATCAACAAAGACACTTAAATCACGTTTCTTCCTCGTTCTGATGCTCAGTTTGAGCTGCAGCAGATCGTCTTGGCCATGGCTACAAGGCTAAATGCATCAAGTTGCTGCCATCTGATTGGCTGATTCAACATTTGTGTTAAAGAGCAGTTGGACAGTTGTACCTAATAAATTGTCCGGTGAGTGCAGAGCTGTTATTAGCGAGGTGGTCATGCTGCCAATGATCAGCTCATCAATGCATTTGATTG
The DNA here is from genome assembly GCF_000485575.1 of Poecilia formosa. Lineage (NCBI taxonomy): Eukaryota > Metazoa > Chordata > Actinopteri > Cyprinodontiformes > Poeciliidae > Poecilia > Poecilia formosa. The sequence goes on from NW_006800151.1 coordinate 897,699, forward strand.
GCTGTATCTAGTTGTTAAATTCCACTAAGGCAGAACTCTAGTTTTTTAAATCCATTTTATTTTCTCAGTTGCTTAACAGGAATGAAAGAGAAATGAACAAAACGCATTTCCAGCTTCATAAAGGATCCGCTTCAGTTTTTTGTGTGAGATGAAAACCATTAGTGTTGGACAATGCAGCTGTTTTAGAAACTGATATTTTCGGCTGTGCTGCTTCCATTCTGATGCAGTTTGTCATTTCGGTGCATTCGAGCCGTGTTCCTGGACGTTTTACTGCACCCTGAGTTCATGCTTTCATAAATATAAGTGCAAATGCACACATGAAAAGAAGCACACACTTTCACCTGAAGCACTTTCATGCTCCAGCATCTTAATGCTCGCATGCTTCTCCCTGAGCACCAACAGCGTGAACCGGAGTGGACTGGACTGGACCAGCATCTGGTCTGTGCTGCCTCACACGAGGACAAACACAGGATCAGACTGTCGACGTCTCCTCGATTCCTCCACGACGGAGAACTACAAGCCACATCTGTGACTCTCAGCGCGAACCGAATACAAATCATTGACAGAAACCCGGAAAGATGCTGGAAAAATTACTGTGCACTGAAGAGGCTCGGGAAACAATCTGGGGGGAAAACAGCACAGATGGCCTTAGGCTACAACATGTTGGAGAGGAAGAAATAGCTGAATAAACTAATTAGAAAGGCAGAATTTCACCTCCATTAGGCCAACACAAACTCTTGGAAAGCATAAATCATTGTAGTGTGGAGAACGGGAGGCTTTAAAGCTCCTAGAACAGGTTAAAAAACGTCTACAGGTGATAAAAACAAAACATGTTTGCACATTTTTTTTACACAAAGTCATTTGAGATTTGTGTTTTAGGGCGTTCTGTCACTTTAAATCCAAATTATCTGCTGCTGGCCAACTCAACGTTTAAATGGCTACAACCTTTGAAAAGTACTACACTGTGAAACATTTCAGCCACATTTAGTTGTAGCTACTATCTTCTGCTCTTCAAGTCAAATACATTTAGCGAGTTTTAGATTCTGAACCGAAATGTGCAAGTTTGTGAAAGATAGACTTAAGTTGTTTAATTTTTCATTAGAATTGAATAGACTAGGGATTTTAGGTTAGCACTTAAAAATCTTGAAGGAGGAAAAGGCCGGGGTTGGGACTATTTCCCAGAATGCTTAGCGGTGTGTTTTTGTATGGAAGTGCGTTACGCTGATCTGACTCTTGTTTTATTAAGGCAAATGTTCAGTTTTATGTCCTTTTTACAATAAATGTTTTTGAGCTGAAATCATTGTGATGTTTAATAACATTCATTATTAGATCAGTAGTTATTTTAACTTATGAGTAAAAATAATAGAGAAATGTGGCTCTTAGTTGACTGCAGTCTTTTCTTACGCATTGAATAATTATTTGGTTTAAATTCCAGCATTAATGAACTTAAAAACTAAGTTTAGACAACTTGTCTCTTGTTGTTAAATCAATTTCATGAACTTTAATTTCTGAGTTAAAACCAAAACAATTTTCTTGTTGACTTTAATTGCATTTTCAAGACAGCAGGTGGACTTTCATTTTCAAGTTAAACCACCTTCAAATGTTTTACAGTGTAGTGGAGAATCCTGCACCACCAGCAAGAATGCAGAAAGTGGTTTCTGGATGGAAAGTCCTCAGCAAAACTGTTGCCTTTTCCATCAGCCATTGTGCAGCGCATGCAGCAGTAAAACCAGTTGACCAAACCGCTGGGGTTGCTAGGTAACGGGCTGGGCTTCGCTGGGGTTGCTAGGTAACGGGCTGGGCTTCGCTGGGGTTGCTAGGTAACGGGCAGTGCCTGCTGATTCCTTAAGTTTTTGAAATGGCTCATTTTCCAGACACAAAAAAACATTAACTTATTGCCAAAACCCAACTGTTTTGGCAAAAAGAAACCCAAAGAGAATTATAAAAACGTGTAAAATGTGATTTTATGCATAGTATATTCCCTTTAAGGTGTAAATAGTGTGGCTAAAGTTTAGCGGTTTATGCTTTCTGGAGCACAGCAGGAAGAAGTGCAGTTAGATTGTAGATGGTGGCTGAATAGGTTTGCATATCGGTTAATGTCGACGTGGAAATTCAAGCTTCGGTTCTAGCTGGAGGCCATGATGGAGATTATGAAGACATAAGAGCTGCAATCTCTGTATTGGCCTTATCTAGGTGATGTGATGGAGAGGAGGAATGATTTAAACTCTTTGACAAGGATTTAAATACCAGCCAGGGATCACAGTTCTGCCCTTTGGCAAAGTAATTATTCACTGCGTCAGAAGACGATCAGGTGCGGACGTGTGGCCGTGCACGAGCTTGTTTGCCAGGACTGCATCGGCATCCGCACACACGCATGTGTGTGTGTGAGTATGTGTGTGAGAGAGAGAGAGAGAGAGAGAGAGAGAGAGAGAGAGAACCGGGAGGCTGAGCAGGAGGTGTGAAATGCTACACTTTTTTCTCTGCGTTCGTGTAACTGAGAAGTAAGCGTGCCAAAGTCTTCGGAGGAGAGCAAAGATGTTCAGTGAGGCTGTGAGGATGGAAAACAAAAGACGAGAAAGGTTAGGCTTCCACCGCTCCATCACCGCCTCAGCTTGTCTCCTTACATCAATTTAATTTTTAGTGTTTATAGCCTTCAATCAGAGGCTGTGATTTCTTTGAGAGAGCAGCTCCCTCCTGAGGCCCAACCACCGGGCTGATTGGATGATGAAAAACTGTCTCTCAGAGACACGGCTGGTTGGGTTTCGTTTTCTTTCTTTTTTGTGCTAATTTTGCTTCTCTCCGCCTCCTCCAAGCCCCAACTCACACATGTTTCTGCAGGTTTGTTTCTGCTGACAGTCCAGTCCACACACTGCAGCGCTGGAGCTTGAGAAGTCGAACACACAGCCAGTGGGCTCCAGCGCTTTCGTTATCCTTCCTCACATCTCTCCTCTGCCGCTGCAGAGCGTCGGCCTCTCGTCATTATCGGCTCTGCCGCTCGGGTTCATCGTAAGGATGTGCCGACTCAGCAGCAGACAATACAGAACGCCTTAATTCAGCGGTGTCAAAATAATTTTGTTTTGGGCCAAATCGAGATCCTGAATGCTCTTAAAGGGCCGGTTGTGCCAGAATGTATTGATAAAACCTGATCATAAACTGTTAAAATATCAATGAAATCTTAAAATTAAGTATTATTACTGAACGTCTTTTCAGTTCCTCCTTATTTTGTGATTTTTTTCAATGAAAATCAAAGTGTTTGTGGTTCTAATTTGGAAATATTTGCGCTAGTTTATGACGGTAAATGCGACATTTTGTTATTTATGGACTGTAATCTGACATCAATTAAGGCTGAGGCAGCTGTTTAAAACAATTCAGAAAGTTTTCTCAATTTTTGAGAAAAATCTGCAATAAACTTCCACGATAATTCTTAACAAACTGGAGGGACTGATTGATATAATTTGGCAGTAAACAGATAAAAACTGCATTGATTCGATTGATAAAACAATATTTAAGTACAATTAGTGTGCAGGCTTGACTCTAGAGGGCCACATAAAAAGCTACGGCGGGCCAGATTTGGCCCTCGGGCCTCGAGTTTGACACATGCACTAATCAAGCCCCATTTCTCTCCTGCTCTTTCCAACACGAAATCAGAACTTGTCTTCATATTCAGAACTCAAAAAGCCTCTTTCCTGCTTTTTAAACCTGTTAAATCTCCTTAAAAACACGTTTGAGACCTGTGTCTGGCTCAGGACGAACCTGAGCTGCGGGCGGTGGAGAAATCTGCAACCCGGCAGCAGAATATCCACCTACAGATGCTCACTGCAGCTGGCACATGCAAATATGCTCTGTAAGTAAAGTTCAGCTGCATCACACTAACTTGCTGCTGCTGCTGTTGTTGTGCAAACAGTTGACTGTGGGAATTTCCTCACAGACACAACAAATGAACAAATGAAGTGGGAGGTGGATTCCAGGTGAAGCAGAAAGGATCCATAAAATATCCGACTCTTGTTTACTGCTCAGTATAATAAACTTAAAATTTAAAGTATTTTCTCTGAAGGAAACTCATTTTTCTTATTTTAATTTTATTTAGTTAAGTTATAAAACATTTTATTATTTGGGTTATCAACATTTTGTTTGTAAATGTAGTTTTCTTCAGTCTTGCAAACAAGAAAGTAAAGCTTTTACAACTAACAACAGAAAAACATCTTGTACGTAGCGCACATCTGTGGGAGTCTGTGAGGGTGGGAACGCCAAAGCCTAAATGTTATTGGTCAGTTTTGTTTATTTGGTGGGGGGTTTTTTTTGGTGGTTGTAGCGGGGTCGCCGGTTTATGAGCTCTTTTTTTTTGTGGTTTCGTGAACTGAAGAGCTGACGGATCACCCGGTTGGCCGACCGTGACATCTGCTGCACTCTGCCTGAGCGTCGCTCTACGACTGTCGGTTAAACAGTTAAATCTAGACAAAACATTTGCCAAAAGAATAGAAATTATGCAAACATTATTGCTTCACCTTCTCCTCCTCTGGACATCTCAGATACACCACCTGAACCTGGGAACCTTCATCCTCCTCTTGTGGATCACATAGGTTGGCTTTCCTTTCCCGTCTTTATTATTTGGTATGATTTGTAAATACAGCGGAAGAGGTCTGCTGTTTTTACATGAGTGTGGTCTGTATTTGTGTGGTTTAGGTTTGTGTTGGTTTTGAGATGTGGTTGCGTTCTTGTGGGTTGGGTGCAGCGATAGTTTCATGCGTACCCTCCGATAATATCCTGCAGACGCCCCTGATATGATCCACTAAGAGACAGAAATCATCCTTTCACAGGAAGACATGACTTCCTGCTGTCTGCAGTCTCTTTGCTTCAGAGTACTTCTGAGTTGGTGGTAAAACTAAACGAAAACAGGCGAACATGAAAGATCCTGTTAGCCTCTTTCACTGACACTTCAAGCAACATCCAACAGAAACTTTAAGTGCTGTGTGCGATGCGACCATGAAAACCAGCCGTTTATATGCAAACTTATAGGGGACAACATTAATTATTTACTGAAATGATTGGACAGCTCAGCTGGAAAGTTAGCAGCCCGTTTCATCGCCTGCTGAAACTTAACATACAGCCAGATTAATTTAAAAACTTTCATTTGAATGTTTATCTGTTAGCTAAATGTAATTTTAGAAAAAGCGGCAGTTCTCTCTGTCTTAAATCCCATAAATCAATGTTGAAAACTTAAAATGTCCCAAATTACATTCAGTAATTATACAGCAGCATAAGCCTGTCTAGGTAGACGATAATATCTTATTTGTCTTTACTTGTTTATAAGAAGGCTTAACCGTGTTAAAAATGGATGCCGTTTGTTTTATTATTATTATTTTTATCTTGCCATTTCAAATCCTTTTTCTGCTCAACTGTGTTCAGAAAGGTCAGAAACACAGGTCTGTTTTTTAACAGAAGAAAAGACGAGCAGAGATCCTCTCATTTTTATTTTCAGGAGTTAGAGAGAGAGTTTAATCCACAGATCTTCCAAACTTTTTGACAAAGCAGGCAGTCTTCAGATAAACAGCAAAGGGAAAAACTGGCAGCAACATGTAAAAGGTAATTTTTAAAGTTTAGAGATTTAGTGACAAATCCTCTTGCCATAATGACTAAAACCAGTCAACGTGGACTAAACATACACCAAACATTTTAAACTAAGGCAGAATTTCTCAGGGTTCATTCACACCAGACCTGTTTAATCGGCTTTAATCCAACTTTGTTGAGAAAGTCCGGTTTGTTTCTGGAGGTGTGAACGCAGAATTAAACTCTGGTCTGCCTAAAAACTTCAGATCTCGATTCACTCGAAGTGAACTTGAATGCATATATGAACACCAAGCGGACCGGAGGCCGCTCCAAAAGCAGGAAGTGGACTACAGCGCAGGGCATTCTGGGTAAATACAATGAAAACAAACACGTGGGAGCGAGAAATGGCTCATAGTCTTTTACCAAAGACAAAATAAAAAAAATCCTGCAACCACTAAAATCTGACGCTACTGCAAAAACACAAAATCTTACCAAGTAATTCTGGTCTGGTTTGAAATGCAAATATCTTATTACACTTGAAATAAACAAAACTAATTTACAAATAACTTTTCAGCAAGATATAGAGGCTTGTTTTGAGTGAATAATTCCTCGATAATACAAATTAACTTATTGACAGTTTGCAAAGCTTGAGGATAATGTCCTGTTCACACCAAATGTTTCTGAGCTGAATTCATTGTGATGTTTAGTAAAATTCATCATCAGATCAGACATTTTCATTAAACAAGAATTTAGATTATTCTAAAGTAAAATAAGTCGTTATTTTAAAGTTACTGTAAGTGAAATAGTAGAGAAATGTGATTTCTTCCATTTTGTAAAATACTTATTTGGTTTAAATTGCAGCAATAAGTTAAAATTCACAATTCCAGATTAATGAACTTAAAAAAACAACATTTAGACAACGTGTCTAATTTCTGAGTTAAAACCAAAACAGTTTTCCTTTTGACTTGAACTGCATTTTCAAGACTTTCATTTCCACCTTCAGAGGTTTTACAGTGACGACGTGTCTGAAAATCGGCTCCCTGTGTCTAATTCTCCTGAAAACCAGCTGTGGTGTTCTGGTTTCTGCTTTGAGCAGAAGTCTCCAATGATAGAGCCCACGTTACTCCACAGGTAATGAGCAGGAAAATATTTGCTGAATAGAGATATCTATCATTAAAATGAGACGTCAGCAGATTGTCCTCAGCTCTCTTTGAGACTGCAGACAACATCATCTCTGAGGGAGATTTTTTTAAACAATTAGTGTTGCTGTGAAGGTTGGAAGCTGAGATAATCATCATAGACTGGATTCTGAGCTTTTCCACCCTAGCTGGAGTCGGACGCTATTAATAAACCGTACAGCTTTCTATATTGAGCTGTACTTTAATAGAAACTGAATATTCTTTCTTTTTAGCCTGAATGCTGTTTTGACATAATTAATTATTTGAAGATAAAACCTTATTCTTTTAGGATTTTTAAGTGCCTTCATGCAGTATTAAAGCTGTCCTATGGTGCTAAAAAGGCGTTCAGACTGTTAATAGAGTTTGCCGGGTGCACAGGGAGCCTAATTGGGCAAGTTGAGAACGAACTGGGCTGAAGTGAAATTAAGTGTTGGAGTTCCCTGAGTTTGCAGCAAAATATCAACACTGTAAAACATTTCAAGGAAAATGAAAGTAAACCTGCTGCCTCGTCAACAAGAATTTTTTTTTTACTCACATTATCGAGTTAAAATAACGACTTGTTTTACTTCAGAATAATTTAAATTCTTGTTTCAACAAAATTTCTGATCTGATAATGAATTTTATTAAACATCACAATGAATTCAGCTCAGAAACATTTATTGCGAACAGGAGATTAAAAGAAATGTTTGCCCTAATAAAACACAGGTCTCTTCCACCTCAGCAAACAAAAACGCGCCGCTAAGCATTCTGGGAAATAGTTCCCACTCCTGTCTTTTTCTTCTTTCAGTTTTTTAAGTGCTAACCTAAAATCTCTAGTTCATTCAACTCTAATAAAAAGTTAAACAACTTTCACAAACTTACACATTTAGGTTCAAAATCTAAAACTTGATAAATTTATTTGACTTAAAGAGAACTAAGTAAATCTACAACAGGGTTTGCTGCAAGCTTCAGATTTTAAACATTTTACCATTATATTCTGAGTTTTTAGGTAATTGGATTATTGAGGCTGCATGGACCAAAGGTTTCCAATTCATCGCTGGATGGCTCCTACGTTATGATGATTAATGGCAGATTCTTCACAGCTCTCATTTGCTCTAAACCAGCGGTGTCAAACTCATCTTCGTTTTGGGCCAAATCAAGATCCTGCGTGCTCTTAAAGGGCCGGTTGTGCCAGAAAGTATTGATAAAACCTGATCATAAACTGTTGCAATAGCAATGAATTCCTAAAACTAAATATTACTGAACATCTTTTCAGTTCCTCCAGGATTTTGTGATACTTTTGAAATTTATTTTAAAATAAAATCAGTTTTTATGGTACTAATGTGGAAATATTTGTGCTTATTTATGACGGTAAATGTGACTTTTTGTATAGATCCTGGACTATAATCTCACATCAGTTAAGACTGAGGCAGCTATCTAGTAAGTAAGAAAGTTTTTGACAATTTTTGAGAAAAACCTGCAATAAACTCCCAATTTTGTTTTAGCGCAAAAAAGTTGTTGATTTTGTGTGAATTTCCACGATAATGTCTAAAAATCTGGAGGGACTGATTGATATAATTCGTAGTAAACAGGTAAAAACTGCATTGATTTTATTGATAACATAACATTTAAGCACATTTAGAGTTTAGTTTAGAATCCAGAGGGCCACATAAAAAGCTACGGCGGGCCGGATTTGGCCCACGGACCTCGAGTTTGACACATTTGCTCTGCGTTGTTTTTTGGAAGACGTCCCTATAGCACACTCAGAGATCCGCTGCAGGGTTTTCAATTCAGGGTCAGATTTTTAAGATTGGTATCATGGTCACACACACACACACGCACGCACGCACGCACACACACACGCACACACACGGCTGTGATTGAGACGTTAGAGAAAGGCAATTCCTTTCAGTCTGAGGGATTTCTCTCTGCATCAAACAAGTCAGACGATTGGAATTATGACCAGGGTCAGCGCTCCAGATGAAACAGCCGTCGTCCTCTCTCCTGTTAATTCACTTTCCACCCATCCCCGGGCCGCCGCCGTCCTTGACTCCTCTTGACCTCCAAACCTTGAGGGGAATTGAGTTATTCAGCAGTGCAGCCCTCACCCCGCAGCCATAACTTCTGAAACCAACCTTAACGGCTGTTGCAAACACGGTAGCGGGAGCCGGGCTTATTGATGGAGGCTATTTAACGCTGTTCTTTCGTCCGCCGCCTGTGGCATGAGGAAATAAATCTACTTTGCCAATGCCTCTTTGTAGATTTCTACAATCCAATTGGAGCGGACGGTTATCTGAGGTCGGGGGTCTCCTTGGGTCTTGTTTGTGTACACAGCAACAAGCCACATTTGGAGATTTACGACAACACAGATCCACAGAAACGATACTTGAACTCCTCACCTGCATAAATCACTAAGATTTCATTGCAAACTATTTAATCTGATCTTTTTCCATGGTAGAATAACTACAAACAACGAAGAATGACAATTTTATTTAATCAATACAAGGTAAAAATTAAATACTTTAGCATCTGTCCTAACTGTTGATTGTTGACCTCTCTTTTTTGAATCTGAATTTATCAAGACTGGTTTCTTTCCAAGACCAAACCTGATTTTAACTATCTTAAAGGTGACAGGTTAGAAAAGGTCTATAGGCTAAACAAAACATTTTCATGATATTTTTTGCACAATAAATCATCCTTAGATAATGAGATCAGTTCAGAATGAGCTGTTTTAGGAGTCTTGTCACTTTAAATCCAAATTAGCTGCTGTTGGCCACACCCACAAACATAACATTTACACTCACACAGTAAAGTAGCTGTGAGTAGATGCACAATTATACAATTGTACATCTTTGAATAGCAGAACGCGTTTTTGACGCGCGAAACACGCTCAATGTGAATGGATCATTAGCACGACGCTCAGGAAGAGCGCAGCAGATGTCACGGTCCGCCAACTGATTTATCTGTCAACTCTTCACTTCATGAGAAGAAAACAACAACAAAAAACACATAAACTGCTGACCCCACAGGTAAAAAGCTCAGGTGGGGTTCACTCAATCCGTCTTAGAAGTACAGGAGAGTTAAAGCTCCGCTTATTCACAGCTCTGGAAAAAATTAAGAAACCACTTAAAATGATCAGTTTCTCTGATTTTACTCTTTATAGGTTTATGTTTGAGTAAAACGAACATTGTTCTTTTATTCTATACAACATGTCTCTGAAATTCCAAGCAAAATTTTACTATTTATTAGTAAATAGTAAATTTATTATTTACTAATAAATAAAATAGTTTGTAGTTCTCAATTTTTAGAAAATGAGAACGGGTCAAAATAACGAAAAAGATGCAGTACTTTCAAATCTCAAATAATGCAAGGTAAACAAGTTCATGTTCATTTATAAACAACAACACTGATGTTTCAACTCAGGAAGAGTTCAGAGGTCAATATTTGGTGGAAGGACCAGGAGGGTTTCAGTGCAGTGGGCTCTTCAGTTCAGGATGTACGTAGGTCCACCCCACAGATGTGTACAAGATTTTTCTCCACAATTGTGTTTACAGTAAAGATTGTAAGCTGAAAAAAATAAAAATAAGCAAACGCAAAGTCGCCACGAATGCTGAGACGTCTCAAATCCAGCCTAATGAGTCCTCAGACAGACCAAATTGCGTCTCACTGATAAGACGGTGGTGGTGTGTGGGAGGAGATTCACAGAATAAAAAGGGAGGATGATTGAGGGAGTGAGGGAGGTGTGTGGGTGATGTGGGGGAGGGCAGCGCAGGACACAGGCAGGGAAGTGGATGTTTTATGAGGCCCTTAACATTTACTTCCCCAGCGTTTCAATCCGCCGTGTCTATTAAGGACGGCTGCTCCTCCTACGTGTTCCCCATCCATCAGAGACGGAGAGACGCGAGGCCCCACGCTGACGGACAGCTGCATGCGATGGAGCGAGGGGGAGAAAGTGGAAAATACCGAGACGGGAAGGAAGGAGACAATGAAGAGGGGTCAGAAAACTCCAGTGCAGGTAAAGAAAAAACATGTGCATCAGCATCCAGAATATGGAGGCTGCAAAAAAAAAAAAAAAAGCTTTGGGGACAAACAAAATGGTGCTGAATGGAAAGAGCAGCTGAAGCAGCGTTTTGTTCGAGCCGTCCTCACAGACACAAAAACTGACTCTATAAAAACAAACAAACAACGGCCGCCATAAAGCAGAGCCGAAGCATCTACAATGAAATGATGAAATGCATGAGAAGTCACATTACTATGACAGGGGTGCATATAAACATGGGGACGTCTGAGTTCACCACACACATTCAGCTCCAGTTTAACACAGAGTGGGTCTCCCAGTATGTTGAACTGGGCTGTGGTCGTCTTAAATCTACTGCAGTTTTTCTTTCCACTCAACTTCCCAGTTTTGTATTAGATACAACAAAAACAAGCAGTTTATTTATTTAGTAGTAATTCTTTGTGAACAGGTTTTATCTTAAAGGGCCGGTTGTTCTGGCACAACCGTCCCTTTAAGAGCGTTCAGGATCTTGATTTGGCCAAAATAAAAATTGAGTTTGACACGCTGCTCTAATTCTAGACTTTATTATTTATTTTATGTTATATTCAGAATTCCTATTTGCACTTTCTGAAACATCTGAAAGAAGATTTTTGCAGTTTGACGCAGGTAGTCAACCTATTATTTTTGTCAATTTTAGTTTTTTTACTATTTATTTTACATTGGCCTTTTACTCCTTTTTGTGCTGACTGAACAGATTAAATTTGAGTTGCTTTTACATGTTTGACCAACATTTTGAAGCTATTGGTGTATTTAACGTGCTGTACAGGTGCAGAGTTATCAAATAAATCTGTAACTCAGTACATTTATGTCTGTGTTTAACCTTTGAGCCCTAAAGTTCAAATCTCAGCCTGGATATTTTTGTTTTTTTATTGTATGCAGTTCTTTAAATGTCCTGTGAGTAAATGTATTTGCCCATTTCTCTGTAACAACTGGAACTTTCAATATCTAGCTAGTTATTTACGCAATTTACCGTTGTTTGTTTGTTTGTTTTACTGAGCGCCTCTCAGATTAATTTCACTCCCTGCTACCGCGGGATTGAAATTACCGTAATAACTCGATGTTGGCTGGAAAGTGCAACGTCTCCCCTTTCAGAAACCGCTGGAATATTGCAGGAAGCGCAACGTGTGGTGGAATTACGGTACTGCACATTTGGCTGGATCGTCAGCACTACATTCAGTCTGTGAGGGTTAAAAAAAAGAAACATTTTACTAATTGAATGAGTATCGGCTGATACTAAACCTCAGATACTTTTATCAGTATCAGAAGTGGAAAAAGTGGATCAGTGCATCCAAATAATTTGTAATATTACTTGAAATGGACCAAATCTGTGTGTAAGAACATACAAGAGACATGCATTCCTCTTCTGGGTGTGAATTACTGAAGTAAATGAAGTGCTTATTGATCTGTTAATTTCTGGAGATGCACCTGAATGTGGGTCAGGGAGATGCCTGGTAACGCACACACCCTGTGCAAGTTGCTGCTATTAATTACGGACTTATCCAGCTGCACTTCCATTAATCTAAATTTAGAGTCCTCACTGAGCTGCGGCTTGATGTTTTCACTGCAAAGCCCAGCGCGCCACCGAACCAATCACATAATAGATTTTCTGCCCTCTGGACAAGGTCCGCTATCTGCAAACTAATCATAGCCACAGTCTGACACATTCAGCCTGCCGGCCGCCAAGGTCAGCCAAGCCGGTGAGATTTGCTAAAAACTACAGCAGGAGACAGCTTTAGGCTGCGCATGTTGACCACGTGAAATAAAAAAAACAGGCCTGCTAATGAATACACGCAGTTAATGATCATTGCGCTGATGAACAGCTGGTTTGTGCTGCCGTTCGTCTGCAGTCGGCCCTTTATCTTAATTAACGGCACACATATGTGCAGCCGGCTCCCGCTCCGAGGCCGGCGCTCTCCGGTACGCCGGCGCGGGTCAGACCAGGAAACGTTGCAGGGATTTGTTTTACAGCAAATGAACAAGGGGAAAGGTGAGGATGCTAGGGTAAATGAGACAGAGATGAAGAGAGGACAGATGAGTCAAAGTTGCTGAGACAGAAAGAGAAATAGAGTAGGGAGAGGCGTGCACCATCCTGTAACCTTGCCCCCCGAATCGCTGCTGCACCCCCCTTTCAAGCAATTAATCATCTGATACCGAGCTTACCCAGCCGACACCCAGCTCCCCCACATCCTAATTAAGCCAGAAGAGGAGAAGAGGAGAGGAGAAGAATTGGCAAAACACCAATTTGAAAACAACATATAAGGATAAAGAAAAGGGAGAGGAGCAGCACACAGGAGGAAACTGGGAGCCAGTAACCGATGCTAAAGAAAAAAAACAAACAAACGGGAAGAAGTCCCCAGTTCAAGGCCGACTCCTATGGAGTCCAACATCCAGGAACATCTATCTACCGGACCGGAGCCGCAGGAACCGCCCTGGAGCCAAGGTTACGCTGCACACTGCAAAAACACAAAACCTCACCAAGTACTTCTGTCTGGATTCTACTGCAAATGAAGCACGCTTGAAATGAGACTAAACTAACTTACAAGTTTTTAGCTAGAAACAGGAGCTTGTTTAGTAAATAATTCCTTAATATTGATGATAAACTTCTAGTTCCATTGGCAGATTATTTCACTTACAAGACATTTTTCCCGTCTTATAAGAGAACAGTTCTGCTAATGAAACTAGTAATTTTTCATCAATATTAAAGAATTATTTACTTAAAACGAGCCTCCATTTCTTGATCAAAAATTACTTGCAAGTTAATTTGTCTTATTTCAAGGGGACTGTCATATTTGCTCTAGGACACCTGTGTCAAACTCGAGGCCCGTGGGCCAAATGCGGCCCGCCGTAGCTTTTTATGTGGCCCTCTAGATTCTAGACTAAACTCTAAATGTGCCTAAATATTATGTTATCAATCAAATCAATGCAGTTTTTATCTGTTTATCTCCAAATTATATCAATCAGTCCCTCCAGTTTTTTAGACATTATCGTGGAAATTCACACAAAATCAACAACTTTTTCGTGCTAAAAGAAAATTGGGAGTTTATTGCAGGTTTTTCTCAAAAATTGTCAAAGACTTTCTTTCTTGTACTAGACGGCTGCTTCAGCCTTAACTGATGTCAGATTATAGTCCATAAATAATACAAAGGCGCAAATATTTCCAAATTGGTACCCAAACACTTTAATTTTTATTACAAAAAAATCACAAAAAGTATCACAAAATCCTGGAGGAACTGAAAAGATGTTCAATAACATTAATTTTAAGAATTTATTGATATTTTAACAGTTTGTGATCAGGTTTTATCAATACATTCTGGCACAACTGGCCCTTTAAGGGCATTCAGGCTCTTTATTTGGCCCAAAACAAAAATGAGTTTGACACTGTTGGTCTAGAAACTAGATTAAAAATACTTGGTAAGATTTTGTGCTTTTACAGTGCGTATGTGTGGAAAAAAAAAAACACACATGTATGGGCATGTCTATTTTAGCTAAAAACAGATCCTGAGTTGTGTATTTACTGTATGGTGAAGGTGCGGTTTGTGTTGTTAGCTCTGCAGAAGCCTTTTCATCTTCAGTCCTGGATGCAGCAGGACGTGATGTCCCTGCTCTCCTACTTCCTGCCTGGCTGAGACACTCTGGCGTCTTCCAGGCCACCTGCCAGCCAATTAGCTGAGCGGGCAGAAGCAGCTGCCCAGTAGCAGGTGGACGTCCATCCCAACATCCCTACCACCTGTTAATGCTAATGGCTATGATCTCAGGGACCACTGGACTGGACCGCCAGGGGAGGCAGGTCAACTGTGGAAAGAAATTACTATGGGCAGACATGGATACTGACGGAGACACCGGAGAACTGGAGGAGCGGTATGTGCTGTAAAAATAAATAAAATATGTTTTTACAACAGATAAAGCTCTGGAAAAAATGAAGACACCACTGCAAAGTGATCAGCTTTTATTATCCGTACAAAGAAAAACAGATTTGCACTTTTTTTGTTTTACTGCAAAATTTTTTTTTTTTTAATTGGCTGAAAACATTTGGTTTAAGTCTTACCTAATGTCAAGGTATAGTTGATATGTCGAGTGATAAAAAGTCAATTTTAGCATCATACATTAGCACAAATATAAACATTCCTTACATACACATCTCTGGAAAAAAAATTAATAGACCACATAAAATGATAAATTTCTCTGATTTTACTCTTTATAGTTTAATGTTTGAGTAAAATGAACATGTAAAATGAACTGCTGACAATATGTCTCCTAATTCCAAGCAAAACTTTACTATTTATTAGAAGCCAAACATGGTGGAGCTTTGCTGGGGTTGCTAGGTAACGGTCTAGGCTTTGCTGGGGTTGCTAGGTAACGGTCTAGGCTTTGCTGGGGTTGCTAGGTAACGATCTAGACTTTGCTGGGGTTGCTAGGTAACGATCTAGACTTTGCTGGGGTTGCTAGGTAACGGTCTAGGCTTTGCTGGGGTTGCTAGGTAACGGGCGGTGCCTGCTGACTTGTTACATTCCTGAGACAGCGGCCCAATTTCAAGGCGCTAATTTACAGAGTCAAAGCGTTTTTATAACTGAAGGTATAGTTAGTTGATTGTGCAATAAAATGGCAATATACATCTAGAAAATATATAGCACTGTCTGCTTAAGAAGGAAGGCGAAGAGCTAAACATTTTCACAAAGACATTAGCATATCTGATCAACAGTGAGATTCAATGCTACCCAGCTGAATAAAACATTTTAGGAAAGCTCCCGAGTTTCAGAACTCATTTCTGTTTTTATCTTATCAGTTATAAATAAGTCATGTTTTATTCATGTCTTCCTTGTTTAATGTGACAAACTCAAGCGTCAAGTTAGAGAAAAACACCGTAGCCAACCTCTCTTACAGGGCAAAGTAAATATAACATTTCACTACTAATTGGTTTGCAACTAAACCCAACTCAGATTCACTGGTGTAAAACTCATCTACTACTGGGGAAAATAACAGTTTTTAGACATTTATTCATATTTTTTGATAGGGAAGAGGTGCCAACAACTGCTGAGACAATTGGTGCCCTTAGTGACATTTTTTAAAATTAGCTGCTGTATAATTTCAACAAGGCCAATCAGATTTGAAGAATGAAAAATGTGAAAAAATAAATAAATAAAAATAAATTCTCTGCTAAAACAATAGCTGTACAAATGTTGTGTGAACCATTTTCAGTATTCTGCTAATGGCGAAAACATTGAATGCAACACGCCCTAAATTTGTATTTCAGAACATTTTCAGTCAATTCAGAATCATTTTTTGTGCTGGATCGATAAACCTCAGATATCTGAATCGAAAGTGGAAAAAAGTGGATCCTTAATAAACTAAAGCATCAAACTCGAGGAGAATTGGGAGTTTATTGCAGATTTTTCTCAGAAATTGACAAAAACTTTCTTGCTTGTACTAAACAGCTGCCTCAGCCTTACCTGATGTCAGATTATAGTCCTGTATCTAAACAAAATGTTGCATTTACCGTCATAAATAAGCACAAATATTTCCAAATTAGAACTCAAACACTTTGAAATAATCACAAAAAGTATCACAAAATCCTGGAGGGACTGAAAAGATGTTCAATAATAATATATAATTTTAATAATTGATATTTTAACAGTTTATGAACAGGTTTTATCAATACGGTCCTTTAAAAGCATTCATGATTTTTGATTTGGCCCAAAATAAAACTGAGTTTGACGCCGCTGATTAGAACATTTAAAAACAGGAATAGTTTTAGATCCTGCGAGCTTTTCCTGTTTGTTTGATGCTTTGTAAGTTTGACTTTTCATCCTTTTCCTTCCATCGATCTGGCCCTCCTTGTTGAGTAATTAGCTCTCTCCACAGGTGCGAGAGGCGATGCAGTGGCTCTTTGCGATCCACCCTGAAATAGGTCCGCTCCGATCCGCCTCATAAAACGCCTCGACCCTTTTTCACTTTTATGGATGGAGGGCTGATATATGGCTTTATTTACGAGGACAGGCCCTGACAGATTTAATATTTTAATTCGGCTTTACGGCCCGAACATTGGGCCACACAGGACTCTTTACGAGGCGCAGGCACCGACGGACAGGGCGGCGTGGATGGAGGGGGAAGGTTGCCATTCTTCATCATGTATCACAGCTTAAACATCGTGCATATTTCAGCCCCATCTAACCTCTGCTCGCGCTCTTACTCCACATGTCTGTGTCATCCATCTGCAGTCCAATATTCGCCCGACTCCAGCGAGAAAACACGGCCATGAAGCAGACAGTGCAGGTCTAATAGAAGGGAGATTGATGCTTCGAGCGATTCAAGGCTGGTAGGAGTGTGAAATTCATGCTCCAGATAACTCAAAGCTATTGGTTTGGTGGCTTATGAATCTGAAGACACAGCTCTAAATTTTACAGGCTTTTTTTTTTTTTTTTTTGGAGAGGGCTCCAACAAATAACCTGCCAATAGTTTCAGAGTTCAGATTAGAAAAACTCTCATCTCACATACAGTAAGAATCAGAGGGATGCACTGCAGAAACACCAAATCTCACCAAGAACGCTGGCTAGTTTAAACACCTTAAAATAAGACAAAACTAACTTAAATGTAACTTTTTAGCAAGATAAAGGAGCTTGCTTTATATCAACAATCCTTAATACTGATGAAAAACTGTTTTTCATCAATATTAAGAAATTTACTTGAAACAAGTCTTTCTGAAGTTCTTTGGGTACTAACTAGTTACATTTACTTTGTAAAGTACAAGGTATTTATACTACCTTGTACTTTATACTTTCACTTGAGTTATTTTATTATGAAGTATTTCTACTCTTACTTGAGTAAAAATTCTAGATTTTCTATCCACTGAATGAAAAACAAACATGTTAAAACCAAAGATCCACCAGAAACAGACCTGCAGTTTCATACGATTTATTTTGAAAGAAACTGATTTTTTTGTTACTTATATTAATTATTGTCATTTTGGTTCATAAACTACCAAAATTCCCACTTAACTTAATATTTTGTTCAGTCTAATTGCGTAATTTCTAAATATTAAATGATTGATCATTTGACTGTTTACCAAATACTTCTTTACTCTTATTCAAGTAATTTATTTATGGCTACCTTTAACTTGTACTTGAGTAAAAATATGTTGGAGTATTGCTACTTTTACTTGAATACAACTTTTGGGTAATTTTCCAACCTCTGCTTATAATTTTTTTTTTTGCACATTGACAAAAACCCCCAACAAGTTTTATTGTTTCTTTTTGTCTCCTGTGAGGAATGTGATGGGCAGAAAGTTATAAAAATAACAAGAAGAAGAAAAATTCAGGTAACATCAGTGTCACAAAAAGACAAAAAGCTAAAAAATATATAGTATTTGTCTCTTTAAGTCCAAAAAGGGCTCAAAATGACCTATTAAGTTAGCTTTGTCTTATTTTAAGTGTGCTAAGAAACACAAGACCAGAAATACTTTTTAAGATTTTGAGTTTTTGCTGTGATTGATGAATGAGACGACTTAAACATTTCTGTAAACATTTCTGTGTAGATTGGTGGTCATTTTAAAAGCTGAAGTCAAAAGTATTTCACCATGAAAACAAAGAGTCCACACCCATCTAACACTATGAAAAGTTTGATTACTTTTAATGGAAATCAATAGAGTTTCAGCAGTCGCTCTCTGTGAGAATTTTTTAATCAAGAGAAATTCATTACACTGCTGTCACACACACACACACACACACACGCACACACACACACACACACACACACGCACACACACACACACACCTCATCTGTTCTAAAAAAACAATGAGGAGGAAAAATTACAAGAACCTCTAAAACTCTCCGTCAGAGTTCAGAGTTTTGGATTTTACCATTTTGCCACCAATTACAGCATCTATCAATCAGCACAAATGAATCCCCCCCCAGCGGTTGATTCAGCCTAACTTTTAAAGGCGAGCCATTAAAAAAATAAATAAAAAAATCAGCGAAGCCTTTAAGGTGGTCAGCGTCCCTTGGGATGCAGAGCAGTTCCCATGGGAACCGGTAAACGAGCGACTGGCCATCCGCTCGCTCCAGGAACACAGCGATTATCGATCTGTCTGAGGGGTGAACAGCTCAACCAATCAATGGCTCCTCGAGTCACCCAGGGATTGCAGGATAGAGGTGGAGTGTGTGTGTGTGTGTGTGTGTGCGCACAGTGAAGGAGGGAGCGGTGCCAAAGACATTTCTGTCCAACACAAATCACCTGCCTAATTGACAGGCTTGGAATTGGTTTAAATGGCCTGTTGTCTGCTGCCTCTGTGCCCAGGTAGGCTGCAGAGCAGACCACCTTCTACAGGTATCACTGTCATTATCCCCTCTGGGACGGAGGAGAGATCATGGGGCTGAGTGGAATAGGACAGGATGCGAATTTTACACCAAATGGCTTCCAAGAGTCTTATCAGACCTTCTGTCGCTCTGTTAGGATCTCTGGGGATCCGCAGCACACAAACTCACCTGCTGCTGCATGTTGGGCCAGCATGCATGGCTTAAACTTCAGCCAATTAGCTTGCTCCAGTGCCTAAACGTTTTATTTAATATCCATTTATTCAGTTAGAGGAGCAGTAATAGGAGTTCAATCGGGCAACATGTTGAATATAACTTACAAAAAATGTGATTTTGTAATTTAGAGCTATGAAATTGGGTGTCTGTCTCTTTAAGAAGCTCCTGCTCTTTCAGGAAGTCATCATGGCTCCTCTATTAACCCTTTCAGGGCTGTTGTAAATTATTATTTTAGTAATTGAGTATCCTATCAATTATTCTTATGATTAATTGAGTAATCGGATAAAAAATTAGATAAAATAAAATATTAGTAATTTTGACTATCACAGCAAAGTTACTATAGGATTTCAACATCGGCTCAAATTTTCATATTCTCTGTAGCAATAATGGCTCCATTTTTAAAAGGAGTGTGTAGAAAATGGATTTAGGCCTTTTCTCTTTTAAAATTTCACCTAAAACTGTTTGCATGCGACTGTTTGCTTATAATATTATCAGTGTCGGCTTAGAGATGCATAAATCTGTGCTGGATTTGTTGATGTTTGCTGTGGGTATTCGCATTGTTCCAGTTGGAAATCCACTCCGGAGCGGTGTCACTAGGTTCCTGCTGCTGTAAATCTTCCTCCTTATTAGGAACGCAGAAGCTCAATACGTGGAAATACAGCCACTCACCAACACTCTGTCAAAGCGCCGGCTCATCGATTGGCTGCTCTCCTCTCGTTCACCTGGGCTCAGATGGATTGACCCCGGAGTGTCAGTCAGTTGCGTGAGTCAGACTCTTCAGTTTCCTCCTTCTTACAGTCACTTCCTGCGGCGAAGCCTCTGCTCAAATGTCAAAGTAAATGAGCTGGCCAGGATGTGCTGGCCACTTTCTTCCATGCGTTGCGTTTCTGCAGTTTCCAGCACACAGACACGCATTTGCACACACCTCCTCCATCATCTCCCCTCCCAGGGGGCTTGGAGGTCATTTGCTCGCTTTAAGGTGTAATTAAAGGCTTGTTAATTATTTAGTTTGCCCCAGGGGGTGAAGCCATTCTCGGCCTTCAGTTTGAACAGTTTCTGCCCAGAGCTGACAGCCAAAGAAAGTTTGATGCAAAGCTCCACAGACTCGACATGAAAGCAACGCTGTATGTCTCAAAGTCTGTGTTCTTGGCTTTTTAGTTTTAATTATTTTCCAGTGTCATTAAGTCATTGATTCTGTTTTTTGTAAAGTTTTCATTCATTTATTGAAACATCGCAGAGACAAACATGTGGGAGCGAGTAAGGTCACACACAGCTTGGTGCAGAAGAAAAAGTTACGGTCAGTTTACTAACAGCTTCTGGGGGAGAAGTTTTCTAAAGCAGGGATTATATGTTGATCAGATCAAGTTTGGTTTTACATTCAGCAGTGTTATGTAAAATTGAGCTTTACATCATGCTGTAATGTTTTCTGATCAAAACAGACATGCTTCTTTAAAGCATGTTTAAGAAATAATTTAATCTCCATGCCAACCGTTCAGCTGTGCAAAACGCGTGGGTGAACCTAGCTCCGTCTTTAAGACACAGCTCCTCCTCAGAGCTCCCTCACTCAGCTCCTTCAGACTAGCCAGCAGCAATTAGTAAACACCTGGTGGAACTTTGGATCAGCTAAGCTTGTTGTATGAGCTAACTCTGTGAAATGCCTTAAGGCAGTGGTGCCCAAACTCGGTCCTCAAGGAAGGATCCAGATGGTTTAACGCACCTGGATCTAATGATGGCTCATTGGAAGGCCTAACAACATTGACATGCTGAAAAGGTTGTTACTGCCACCAGGGAGAGAACCAAAACATGCAGGATGTCGGCCCTCAAGAGCCACTGCTTTAAGGTTTAAGGCTCTAACGATTCCTGGATTTATTTGAGGATCTCGATTATTAAAATTCCTCGAGGAAACCTGCCTCGAAGCTCCGTTAAATTGTGTTTTATTATTTAGCGCACCGTGTTTCATCCCGTGATTGATTATGTTGCGCAACGCTCTCACTTCCGCCTCTGAATTGTTGCTAATCACTAAGTGTTAGCAGCATAACATCCAGTTAAATTGGATATAATTTCATATCACTAGTAAAACACTGAATATCAACCAAATCAGGATTCCAGCACATTTGGTCAGCTGGTTTTACCACTGCTGGAAAAGACAAATGTTTTGTTGTTGACTTATCACCCAGAAGCCACTTGCTACATTTTTGTTGGTTGTGCAGGAGGCTCTAGTAATGCTTTTCAAAGGTGCCGGTTTGTATAACTGCGCTTCTGTTTGCAGCCATTTTCCCGTGCGAGAGCGTTGAGTTAGGGGCGTGGCCAGCAGCAGGTTATTTGGATTTAAAGTGACAAGACGCTCTAAAACAGCTCATTCTGAAAGGAGCTCAAAATAATAATTTTGTGCAAAAACTTTAATATGTTTTGTTTCGCCCACCTAACCTGTTCAAAGAAGCATAATATGTCACATTTAAAGGCAAATTTTTCTATAGCGGTATTGCATGTTTTAGAATGTTGACCTGGTATTGCATGTTTTAGTTTCTAATAAATAAATTGAGATCTGGAGCTAGTTTTTAATTTTTAATTGTATTTTATGCTACTTTCAGCATGCATTCTCTGTGATGCCGTCTTTTTATCAGCCTAATGTTGCAGAAATATGGGTATGATCATTTTTCTCATTGGTTACAGTGGCAGCACTCTCATTTAATCAAATTAAATCTAAAGGAGCGTGTCACGCTGCACACCCACTCCCCTCGCATGCTTCAATCTCAGCATAAGCCCGCACTTCGGTTCGTTCCTCTGCCTCCCGGTGGCACAAGCACTCAGAGATCCAATCAATCACACCTTGGCTCAACACACACCCAGACAGGGGGCAAAGGGCGCCGCGATGGACTTGCTTTAAGTTCACTAGCTGACCAACGGCATTCATTGTTCTCGCCATCAAACCGGCAGGCAGCAAACAGATCACACATACTTCTTCTCTCTATTAAAGCGAACGGCCACTGAGACGCATGCGCCGTCTCTTAAATGGAAGTAAGGAGGAAATTAATCTCTCCCTTGGCTGCAGTGGCAGGATATTAATCTGTTGGTTGTACTCATCTCATCTTTTCTCTCGTTGCCTGATAATCCCCTCCTCATCAGCGGCGAATGCAAACCGCAGGTGGACGAACACAGTAATTGATTGTGATGCGAAACTCCCCTCCCGCCTCTTATCGGTCTCTTTTTTTTCCCGTTTTTGTTAATCCCTTTGCTCATTAATGGAGGTGTATAATTTGCCCATCAATCCTTAGCAGCTCATAACAAGATGTGACGTCTTCATTTTGGTCTGAGGGGGAATCAAGTTGGGATCGACTGCAGCCAACTTTCTGTTGCACGTTTAATGTCAGAGTAAATAAATTAACTATTCTGCTTGTTAACAATCACAGAACAAAATTTTCTACATCACGTGTCAAACACAAGGCCCAGGGGCCAAATGCAGCCCGCCGCGGCTTTTTATGTGGCCCTCTAGATTCTAGATTTATGCATAAATATAACCCGGTGTGCTTAAATATTATTTTATTAATTAAATCAAAATGCCTTTAATTTTTACTGCCAAATTACATTACTCCATTCTTCCAGTTTTACTACATTTGCAGAAATTCACACAAAATCAACAAAATACGTAATTTTTTGCGCTAATGCATAATTGTGAGTTTACTGAAAATTTTCCAGAAAAGTGGTCAAAAACATATGGTGATGCCAACTTTTTTTCCATACATGCTAGGCTACATGACGGTGCGGCATTGTCTCCATGGTTACATTTTCTGCTTTAGAAAATTTTTACTTAGTTTTTGAAAAAAAAAAAAGGTTTATTTAACAAATTTGAAAATATGTCAGTCATTTTCTTTCAAAACTTGTTATATTTGGCCAAGTTTAATAAATTAAATAAAAGCTGATTTATGCACAGCAACTTCGGCTCTTCAGTAAAAGTCCCCACATAAACATGGCTCTGCTTATTATTAAACATTTTCTATTGTCAGGAAATTATGTTGGTGATTTACCCTGATTAAAAATTTTAAAAAAGCATCTGAAACTGTGATGGACAGGACAAATTTGTGTCATTCGTGATTCGCAGTTGGGGGCCACACAAAGTCACTCCAAGGTCCGCAAAAGGCCCCCGACCCGCACTTTGAGGCGTATTTATCCAATCTACCCCATCTGTAAATTAACAGCTGTTTTTCTTGTCATGAGAACTGATAGAGCAATGTGATTCTTATCTGAGCATTAACCTGCAGGGTTCCCATTCGATCGACGCGACACGGCGTTCCTGCTGCTTCTTTCTTTTTTTTTTTACCCACTGGGAGACAAATTGGGCTGATAAAGCTAAGTTCATTATGTGTTACTGACACGGCGGTCATGGGTCGGGTCTAATCTGAGTCCAGAGGAGCCCGGCCGCTTGGCCGCGGTGAGACCTGGCTCTGTTACAGCCCTTAATCAGATCTGAGGTTAATGTGCTGCCTCTCTCTGATAAAACCAGAGCAAGAGGGGAGAAAGCATCTCTTCAGCTCACCAGGAAAAAATGAAAAAAGCCCCCTTCCCCGCTCCCAGGAGATCCAATACTTAGCCCACACGACTGAGCTGTGACTCAGAGAGAGAGAGAGCCATGCTGCAAAATAAATATCATTAACCCACAATTAAAATCCTGTTCTCTGTCCTGACATCCTTTATTGTTCTCATATCTCTGTCCAATTACAACATGCTGGAGTAATTATAGCTGCATTAAAAAGTAATGAAGTTATATGAGCAGGGCCGCCGTTTCCACAGGGCAATCTGACAGAAGGTACGGAGACGCAGGGACTGGATGAAACTCGGCTGCTCAGGAGACTGAAAGCCTCCACAGTTCAGCCGATTCGCCGCCGAGCCACCTGGGCGTCGGTTACACCTTCAGTGGTCACTGCGAATCTGTTGCCATGGAGATATGATCGAGTTAGACGTGGCCACATCAGTAATGTTTAATAACCACAGAAGAAGATTAGAAGAAAAAGATCAGACTTTAACCTCAGATTTCGTACACTAAAAGTCAAAGTTTTGACTTTTTCCACTGCATTCTGACATTTTTCTCAGAATTCTGACTACTTTCTCAGATTCCTGACTTTTTCAGAATTTTGACTTTTTCTCAGATTCCTGACTTTTTCAGAATTTTGACTTTTTTCTCAGCCTTCTTATTTTTTTCAGCATTTTTGCTTTAATCTGAGAATTCTGACTTTTTTCAAAATTCCAACTTTTTTTTCTCAGAATTTTGACTACTTTCTCAGAAGTTTATTTTTTCCAGAATTCCGACTTTTTTCCCCTCAGAGTTCTGACTTTTTCAGCATTTTTACTTTAATCCGAGAATTTTTACTTTTTCTCAGAATTCTCATTTTACTCAGAATTTTGACGTAAATATCAGAATTTGTACTTTAATCTCAAACTTGACTTTTCCCTGAGTTCTGACTTTTTCAGCATTTTTACTTTAATCTGAGTATTCTGACTTTTTTCAGAATTCCAACTTTTTTTCTCAGAATTTTGACTTTATTCTCAAAATTAACTTTTTTCCAGAATTCTGTCCTAATCCTCTTCTGTAACTAGCGAAGCTGTCCATGCGTTTAGATCAAATCCATCTCTGTAAGTGGGTCTGAGTATTTATGTTGATTGTTTAGTAAACACTAGTTTTTGTGTGATAGAGCCAGAGATAAATTGCAGGGGTCAGGCTGTTAAACCAGAGGGTCAGACGTGAGAGCGAAGCAATTTGAGGTTGGAAATGAGCGATGTCCTTCCTCATTTCAGAGCCACAGAGGCCATCAAACGTCAACTCTCATGTGTCAACGCGCCCAGTGACTTACAGCGCCTCTTTGTTGTGTTTGTCTCTCAGTACGTTCAGGACTAAAGGACAAGAGAGCAAAAAAAATAAAATCTAGGAGCCATTGACTTGAAGGAAAGTCCAACAAATGAAAAGAAACAGAGAAAAGGAAAGGAGGGAGTAAACAATAAACAGTTTAGAAACTAGTTCAGACCGAGCCGCTCCACACATGGATGAAGATTTGACACTGAAGCACTCTGAGGGGAAACTTCACCGTCCTCTGAATGAAAATGTGTCGGAAAGAAAACTGATTCCAGAAGGAGGAAATCATAGAAGAACTGAAAAGACAGAAATGTTTGACTTCTGAAACTCCAAAATTTCCACACTTTCCAGATCATTCTCAAAATTTCTGAGTATTTTGGCCTGAATTTTTTTTTTCTATTGAAAATGGACCTAATGGTGCATTCACACCAAATGCATTTCATGAGTCAAAAACGCATCCGACGTTTCAAGTGTGCACTCTGAAGTCAGACGCTTGATATTCTGCTCTGGGTGTGCGCAGAGATTAGACTCCTTGACCCACTGTCTCCTGCATGTTTCATCTAAATAAATACGTTTATTTAACGTGGCTTAATGATTGTGCTGGACGGATTTGGATAGCTCAAATGTGGGGGAAATATAGTAAAAGTTATAAGTTACCCGACATTCCAGCTTCCTTGCTGATCCTCTTCCAAGCGCAGTCCTTTCTATTCCTGTCTCTGTAGTCATAACTTTATTGGTCGAGAGCAAACAGCGACAATTAGTTGATTTTTTATTCTTTCTGGGATCACATTGGAAAATGCTCCACCACGTGCTGGCTGACGCGCCACATCGATCGTTGAGTTTAGTTTTTTCAGCCCCAGCGTCCGACGCATTGGACACACATCAAACGCTCGAAACGCTTCAAATCGAGCAACACTTGACGCATCCTGAACGCACCTCCACATAGACTTTGAATGTAAACCAGGCATGCCATAATAAAACGTCGTACAAAACTCTTTGTTTTGTAGGGATTTATGCATTTTGCATTTCAGGGATTCTGCAGTCGTCATATGAAGACATGACAGCCATGAAATGAGCACAAACAGATCTCATTTGTCCCTATTTTGAACTTTGTTTGTA
Organism: Poecilia formosa; assembly: GCF_000485575.1. Taxonomy (NCBI): domain Eukaryota; kingdom Metazoa; phylum Chordata; class Actinopteri; order Cyprinodontiformes; family Poeciliidae; genus Poecilia; species Poecilia formosa. Next base: position 923,947 of record NW_006800151.1, read on the forward strand.
TCAAAGTCTAATTTGTGGCAGATGTTTGTGAGCTTTAACGTGCAGTAAGTGCAAATTGGTTTTGATTCGGACGCTGCTCTCTGCTAACGGCTACAGTGTGCTGCTATCACGGCGGATTTGAGATGGCTTCACAGAGGTATAAATAAGAGAATGTCAGGTTTGTTTGTCATATTTGTCCAGCACACCTAGCAGAATCTTTTATTACTGAAGGTTGTTTGGGATGGAGCAAGAATGATGCCTGGCTAACAACACCGCAGTGCAACACCACATAGGACGTGCAGTAATGGCAGCACAGATGACTGGGATTGGCTACACAGGTCAACAACAATGAATTCCTTGGTAAGCATCAATCATGCTGCCAAGCCTCTTGGGGCTTTGATCGAGTAGTTGTGTGTTGTTGCTGAGAGGCTAGCTGGGGATGTAGGTTGGCGGGGAACTGATAATGGGCTTCAGTGAATCACAAGAGATGAACCCCTGTTGAGAGATGCAAGAGGGGAGGAAAAGAAGGATGGAAGAGAGAGAGAGACGGAGAGAGAAAGCAGCGGGGCAAAGAAGGAAGCAAAAAAAGGACGACAGAGCCTGGATGAGGAGGGAAACTCAGCCTGTACCCTTTCTTCCTCGTCCCCTGCTGGATGACCAACACGCAGACAGCCAGGCACCATGACGGACATTCTCCTCATCTAATGAGTCCCAGTCACAGCTGAACACACCACTGTGCTTTACGGCGCCAACAGAAGGGCCTGCCACCATGAAAAAACCCGGCGCCTGCAACTTAAACAAACAGGAAAAACACACAGGGTTAAATGAAGCCCTCTTCTCTCTAATGACGGTTCTACATCTTTGAGGACGATTTTTTCACTGACACGTTCCAACCAAACCCACTATTTAGCATTCACTGTTCGAGCACACACTGCAAAAACAAGGAAATCTTACCAAGTGCTGCTGTTTAGTTTCCATCACAAATATCTTAATGCACTTACAAGCAACATTTCAGCAGGATATGCCAGCTTGTTTTCAGTCTGTAACTCATACATACTGATAAAAGTATTCGTTCCACTCTGACCTGAACCTTCAGAGTCACATAAACGGTTACAAAGCTGGCCTTCTATCACCTGAAGAACATTTCCAGTGAGATCTAGAGAAACTCATCCATGCGTTTATCGTTAGTCGCATTGATTACTGCAACAGTGCAGCTGATCCAGAACGCTGCTGCTGGCGTTCTGACTAAAACCAGGCAGACGGAGAACATCAACCAGTCCGAACACTGGCTCCGTGTAGATCAGAGAATAGACTTTCTGCTTCCCCAGAACCAGAACCAACATGGAAAAGCAGCATTAAGCCTCAAATCTGGAACAAACTTCCAGAAAACTGCAAACTGCCGAAACACTGAGATCCTTCAAATTAAGACTAAAACCCACCAGTTTGATTGGTAAAAACTGGAGCTTTGATCAACATATTTGATGTGTATTGATGTTGTTTATTGGTTGTTTTCATATTTGGTGACTCTAATGTGTTTATGATGCTCGTTAAACTCCCTTAGCAACAAGGCATGTTGGAAGTAATTAACTACATTTACTCAAGTACTAATAGGAGTATTTTTACTGTGCTGTACTTTTTACTTTTACTTTATTATGACATATTTCTACTCTTACTTGAGTAAAATTTCTGGATTTTCAACCCACTAAATGAAAAACAAACATGTTTTAACCAAAAATCCAGCAGACTCAGACACACACCTGCAGTTTTTGTTAAAGTGTCATAAGAAAGAAACTGAATTGGAAAAAAATATTTCGCCTGATTTTGATATTTTTTGCTACTTATATGAATATTGTCATTTTAGTTAATAAAATACCAAAAATTTCCACTTAACTTTAAATTTTCTTCCATTTGATGATGTAATTTTTTAATAATAAATGATTGATAATTTGATCAGCTACTCAGTACTTGAATAAACTTTTTACCAAATTTTTTTTTTTTCTTTTGTGTACTTTCTCGGACAGCTACATTTTACTTTTACTTGAGTAAAAATATGTGGAAGTAGAGCTAGTTTTACTTGAGTTTAACTGTGGTGTACTCTACCTAGGTACATTTAACTCGGCTCTCTGTCAGGTTGCAACCTGAACTCTTTGCCAGCTGGTTTTACTTCTTACTTATAAAACTAGAACCAAATATCTACAGCAGATAGCAGCGTGTCACACCGCCGGGCTCCTCATGAGGTAAAGGAGGAAGAGGACCATGCTCACTCACATTTCACATTCACTAACTCCACTCGGTAATCTCCTTATGTGTGTGACATGGTTTTATCAGAGGAAGTTGTGGAGGTTGCTGTCAGGGAATTTGATGCCAGTTCCCTTGTCAGAGCCACTTCGGTTTGCTCGCTGTCACTCAGCTCGCTGTGCCCCGAGGGGCCGCTGACAGGCGCGCTTTCTGCAGGCGGAGGGATGGCGATGGCGAACACTTACTCCAGACGCTACACAACCTGCCGCCACACATTAGAAAGGCATTCATGAACGCTCTGCCCATGGCTTGTGGAAGCAGTCTTTGATCAAATAAGCGGCATTGATTTTGCCGAGTCGAGGCCTGGCTGCTGTACGCGTATTGATCGTGTCCTTCTTTGACATGTCAGACAGGGGGTGAGCAGTAATATGAAAAATGGCCACCCTCTCCGGCGGATCACAGCATGCAGGGAACCCTGCCATCATCGCAATGCTTTCTGCTCGGTTGTGTTGCTGTGTTAATGTTAAACTGTGCTGTCTGGAGCAGCAGGCACACACAGCACAAAGTTTCAACTCTTCAGACTTTCTTACAATCTTTTAAGTGGTTGTGAAAAATAGTTTTGGAGTTTTTTTAGTATAAACATTTTACCTCAACATGACGCCATACTGTGCAACAGAAGAGCAAAATGGCCACTGGAAAAAAATATTCTGGCTTTAATCTCAAAATTTAAACTTTTTTTCTCAAAATTTTGACCTTAATCTTCTGAAATCAAAGGTTTATAGATTCTGAGAATAAAATATTCTAATATCTAAAAATAACATATTAAAGAAACAAAGGTAAGACACCGACCCAGATCCTGTTTAAACTCCAACGTTTAAATTCTCCAAGATTAAAACACAAAGATGCTTCATAGATCCCAAAGGGAAATTAAATATTGTTGTAATTGATTTTGTGATTGTGATTGATTTAATTAAAGAGTTATTGAAGATAATAATGGCTGTAATAAAGGAAAGATCTCCTGTAGAGTCTGAATAACTTTCTAAATTTGTTATTTTTGCTTTAACAAACCATTTCTAAGTCCAAGATGGAGAACCTAACCAAACCTGGAGCAGGAGACCACACTAAAAATGGCCGCCGCTAGCTGACAGAGGCTGTGCTGTCCTCTGTGTCCACATGTCTCTAACCAAAAGGGACGGTTGAAAGAAAACCCCACCTTTGAGGCAATCTAGAAATTCTGCAAGTAAAGAAAATGAAAGGATGTCGGACCCAAAAAGGCCCTTTGTCCCGCCTTATGAAAGCTGGCAGACTCTCTGGTGGTTTACAACCGTACAACTTTAATTTCCCTCCTCCCTTCCTCCCATCCTAATATCCCCTCTTAGATTAAAATAGGTCATTCAAGTCTAGGAGACTTTCATCTTCACATATGGGAATTAAACAGACATTTGAAGGTTTTTAGAAGTTTTATCAGGTTTTGTTCCAACAGAAAAGTGTTTGTCCTTCTTCTGTGAATACAGCTTAGCTGGGAAGAACTGACATTATTTGGCTCTTACCAAACTTAATTTATTCTCTAGTAAACTGCTTCCACTTTGCTGAACTGATTTTCAAAATCACAAAAACAAGACACACTGCAAAAATACTTTCCAACTTTTGTCTAGGAAAAACTTGGAAACTTCTGAGATCCAGAAATTGCACATTTGCGAGAAAAGAAAACTCAGAAAATTTGAGATTAATCTCAGAAATACTTTAAAAAAAGAAGAAAAAAGATGGACATTTCTGAGATTCATCTCAACATTTCAGTTTTCTTTTCTCGCAAATTTGTGACTTTAAATCTCAGAAATTTCCAAGCCAGATATTTTCTAAAAATAAAAAAGTGGAAATTTCTGAGATCCAAAAGTCACAAATTTGCTAGAAAAAAAGGTATAAATTGAGAAATTTAAAATAAGTAATTAAAGAAATAAGTAATAAAAACTGTGGAAATGTTCTGGTCTTACAAAGTTGAATATTTTTGAATTTTGCAAAATTTCAAAGTCTTTCCTAAAAATTATGGAATTATGTCAACTTTTGGAATATTGGAACATTTTTGGAAAATTTCTAAAAGTTGAAAACTGGAAGTAACTTTTCAGCAAGTTACTTTGTTTTAAGTAAAAAAATGACTATTAGTAAGTTTTGACTTTTAAGAAAATGTTGATTTCATCTATAAAATGTGAAAATGTTTTAAGTAATTTAAACTGCCAATAAAACTAGCACTTTTTCATTGTCAAGATTTTATTTTAACTTAAAACAAGGTTGCTGACAAATTACTTGTAAGTTAGTTTTGTCTTATTTCAAGTGAACTAAGATATTTCCACTAGAAACAAGCAAAAATATTTTTACAATGCATCTCTTTTTCTTCAACAGTGTAATTTTTTACTCCCTGAAAAGGTGAAATTCATGCTTCAGAAATGAAAATCTGCAGAAGTCCAACAGAAAACCGGAAAAAAAACCTTTAGGAAGCCTGAAAAAATGCAAACAAGACCAATTTACAAGATAAAACGCTTTGCTTCTCGACAGTAACACAAAAGCAAAGCAGCAGATGCAACTTTTTTCGACGCTCTTTGTGTATCAGACTCAAAAACACAAAACCTCAAACAAACCTGGACGTTTGAGAGTAATTCAGCCTTCAGTCTGAATCTCTTGTGGGTCTCTGTGGTTTGCTGTGCCAGTGAAATGAAAGCAGGCCTCTCTAATAACAGCGAATTTAATACCAGTCGCTTAATGAGAGCGCCCCGTGTTTGCTCTAGGCTCATATCCGCAGCAGCAGAGGGAGAGGAAGAGGTGAGGAAAGGATGAAGGAGGGAAATGTAGTTAAAATCCCCCATTAGTATCACCTCCAGGGCAGGCATGCACGCTCCCCAGGCGGCGGCCTGAACGCAGAGAGCGCGTTGTGGCGAAGGGACGAGATGCCCGTCCTCGCCTGCGCACAGCTGGAGTTCCCAGGATGGCAGCATGTGCCACCATTAGCAACAAACAGAAATTGCTGCGGTGCTTATTAGAAAACAGCACGGCGTTTCAGATCAGATGGGAAACGTTCTGTTACATTAAAAAAATAAAATTAAAGAATACGAGGAGCCCTCAGAATGGACAGGAATGACAAATGAACCAGACAAGTAGATCAGTTCAACACTCCTTTATATAATCTGACGGAGGACGAGGAATGAAGGATCAGAAAATACTCATTCTCAGATTATACACACGTCACACAGATTATTAGAAATGTAAAATTTGTCAAAATTGGTTCATTTATTCATCAGCTTAATTTTGTTTGGTCAAGAAGTTATTTTCTCCTGACATTTTCTGGTATATAAGTTATGTTACTGCGCTTAACAGTTGGTGGTTACCGTAGCAACCAGCAACTGACAGCTGCCCCTTCCACCCCCCTTTTTTCTGTTGCCGTCGGTAACTGTAAATAAATAAAAAAAGAGCACATTTCTGCCAAAAACTGATATTTTGAGATTAATCTCAGAAATGTTTGAGATTTTCTCACTTTTCAACTTTTTTTGAGATCAGAGAATTTTCAAGTTATTTCTCAAAATTTTCTGAGATGAATCTCAAAATTTATGAGTTTTTCCCACATATTTTTGAGTTTTAGAGCTCAGAAATTTCCAAAAATTTTTATAGAAAATTTCATGAGAGTAATTTCAAAATTTCTGAGATTTTTCAACATTTTGAACTCTGAGAAACTTAACTTTTTTCTCAAAAAATTCAGTGATTAATCTAAAAATTTCTTCCTTTATTGTCTACAAATGTCTTCCTTTATTGTTATCTCTGTGTTTTCTTAAAAGTATTATGGCATTAACATTTTAGACTAATTAAATTATATATAGGGGTTTTATGTGTAACTTATTTCTTATAATTAATGTTGTGCATTAAAGTTATGTTTAATTTTACAACAGTTTTTGTTAACTGTTCATTGGGAACTATTGCTCTGTAGTTAGTTCAGGTTTAGTTTTTGTATTTTATTAAATGTTTAAGAGCAGAAATGGGGGACAGATGCATCTGTTTTGAAGTCTGAACCTGAGACAAACAAATAGTTACATATATATTATCCAAATTTACATCATTACAATACATAGATCTATGGTAGAGGAAACAATAATAAAAAAATAACTTCTAGTTTAGTTGTGGGAACAGTTTTGAGACAGTAAAAAACAATTTACCGGCAATCCTTCAGCAATTAGCATCTCTGTCACACCAGTGAACAAAACTAAACAAAAACAAAGCCTTGCAATCGTCTCAGTGTTAATAGTCTCTGTGTGTTCCCCTGAGTGTTTACTAAACAGAGTGATTGCGGTGGAGATTTGAATATTTAATAACAGGAAGAAACCGGAGAGGGGATCGTCTGGGGAGAACAACAATCCGTTTGGACTCACCGGGCAAATGAAGGAAACTGGGTTGAGCTCAGTAAGTTTGTCCCCTTGGAATTAATGAATTTTAAATGAATTTTGGAGAAAAACAATAAATCAGCTTCAAAACCTCTGCCTTGGAACTGATTCTCTGCTCCAAATAGAGACAGAACACCTTTTTATTTTACAGTTCTGGTATGCAGAAGAGGCCGGACAGATCAGGGTTGAAATAACTCAGAGGTGGAGAGAAACATTTATTCTCCAACCCGCTTTTCCTTTGGGCCACGTGCATTTTTGACTCAGTATCTCCCTCAATTCAACACATCCATCATCTCGCTCACTTAAAGGGCTCCAACTCACCCACGCATGGAAATTAGGTTTATCTCGAAGAAAAAAATAATAAAATCAGAAAGTACATGAGGTTTAAAGTTGTGTTTGGGCTTTGTAAAGTCTCTGCACCTATTAAAACATCAAAAACAACACCAGAGCATGACCTCAGCAAATTGGAGGAACACTTTGTATATGTAACCTCAGCCCATAAAATTGCAAGTTTCCATAGAAACAGTTCAGTTATTTTTTAATTACAGGATGTGAAATTGTAACCCAACAAACACAAGTAAAGTTCAAGCATCATCGTGTTTTAAAAGTTAAACTTAACTTTTAATAAGCAATTTTTTATGAACCACAAGTTTAGGCTGTAAATAAAGTTAGATAAAATGAAAGCTAAACATGAAGGTTCTGTGTAAAATATTTCCAATTAATCCAATTAATTTCCCATTTTCTCAGACAAAGTCAGTGTATCTAATTACTTGTTCTTTTGTATTCCACCTGTGTTATTGTATACAAAAATAAGACATTCACATTTTGTCTTTGTCTAACTAGACACAAAGTGCCATTTTAAAGCACAATTAAGCTACTGTGACATTCAATTGTTATTAAAATGCTGGATATATCAAACAAGTTAGCAAATTGACGGCTTGAAATTGGGCCTCTGTCTCTTTAAGAACTTCCTGCTCTTTCCAACACACCGCCTTCAGGAAGTCATCAAGTTTTTTTTTTAACTGCTTACAATCGTTTTTTTTTTAGATTTTTTAGGTTGCATTGAGAAATAGTTCATATGATGAGCCCAGTAGATGTGCTAACTGCTGCTGCCACTAGTCTGGAGGACTAGCAACAGCTGGCTTCAGACAGTTTCTCAAACATGTCAAAGCAACACTGCAGGTATGTTTTTGATGCGCAAATAACAACAAAACATGATGTAAAGCTCAAAATAGTCCATTTTAAGTAATTTACATTAATACCATAACTAAATTTTAATACATTTGCAAGTATTGACCCTTTGCAACGTCGGAAATGAGGATCGGGAGCATTTTACAGATCAACTGAAATTGTTTTCCAAAGTTGTTTTTGCCAGTTTATTCATGGCTCCTGTCCGAGTCGAGCTAATTTCTCTTTGAATGTTACACACCTGGTTGGAGCTCATAGAGGCGGTATTAATAAAAACTGGAATTAGCTAGCTTAGAAACCGACCCATACCTCCTCCCTCCTGATCAAATTATCGACTTCACCTGAATTCACACCACATGATTTATATTAATATGTCTTAAAACCGCGTTTCCCCTTTAAAAACATACACGAGATGCTAACCAGTTTTTTCCTTACATGCTAGGCTACGTGACGGCACTGTCTCCATGGTTACTAAACGTTAGACTCTACATTCGCCATAGTAAAATATTTGATGTCACGTTGTGTCCTGGGAGACGAAACTTTCACATTTTAACTACTGATGTCACAAAATTCATAAAATAGAAAACGGAATTTTTTTCTTTTTTTGGTGATTTAGTTTTCTTTTACCTGATAAACAAGTTAAAAGAAAACAATAAGTTTTCGTAGTTTTCTTTAAAAGAAATCTGTATATCTGTATATCTTTTATGATATACAAATTTCATAAAAGAAAACTTTTATGAAATCTGTATATCATTGATCATTAGGTAAAGTCATTTTATTAATATAGTAAATTTTCAGCAACAAGGCAGCTCAAAGTGCTTTACATGAATTAGATGAAAATACAAACAGAACTACAAAATAAAAGAAAGACAAAAAGGTAAAAGTATAAAACTGCATATTGGTTCCCCATGTTTAATAAGAATAAGTAGTTGATTATTTATAAACTCGTAGAGGTTTCTCTGGATTCTTGTTCTGATAAAAGTAAATGTTGGTTCTCCATGTTTGGTAAGATTAGTGAGGTATAAAACTAGATGTTGGTTCCAGTTGTTCTAGGTTGAGTTCTAGATTTGTACAATATAAAGCTAAATTTTGCTTCATGTTTCTAGATCATCAGTTGCTTTCTATTTTGTTGGCCAAATACTTCACCATTCTTAATTTGTGTTCAGCGGCCCAAAAAAAAAAAAAATCACATCAAGGTCCACAAATGGGCCCAGAGCCACACTTTGGACACCGTTGTGCTAAATGATTTATGTCCTAGGGACTAACCTCATGCCATATCGTCCAGTTAAAACAGTGAAATAGGTTCTTTTTTAAAACAACAAACCCAAAAGCGCATTATTTTAATCATCCTGATGCTTACACTCACTGCAGGAACCCGCAGTGGACCGGGTCAGGTCTGGCTCCCAGGTTAGAGGTCGTCTCCTCCTGGCCCTCTATTGCCATCTGCTCCATCCAGAAGGCCAGAACCACTGGGAAGGAGGAGGGAGGCGACCCAGGAGATGCAGGAGGAGAGGAGGGGTTGAAGGTGGTGCAGGGAGCAGAAAGGCTGGAGGTGTTCAAAGCACTGGGAGTGGTGTAGCTGCAGCTCGGTGGCAGCGAGCGCCTCGGGGGACGTGCACAGGTGTCTGCTACCTGTCCACCTCTGACCAAAGCCATCTGCTGCAGGGAGAGTCAGAAAAGGCAAGAGCCAAGGATCAGAATCCTGAGAGAAAAAACAACAGAGATCCAATTCTGTGTTCTGCATTTAAACTTTAATTAGCATTTCATATTGTACTCAAGCACGTCTGTTTTTCTAACAAGGCAGGGTAATTGAGAAAGGTAATTGAGAATGGAAGGAAATGACATTAATGAAGCAAAGAGTAGGTGAGAGAATGAGCGATCTTATTCTTTCTGCATGGATATGAGAGTTTAATTGGAAGCTGCGCTTTCAGCCGGGCAGATTTAGGTGCTGCTGCTGACGCAGGAAGTTCAGGAAGAGGAAAAAATAAAATTTCTTTGCAGAAATGAAAGATAGAGTGAAACAAAATAAAAAAAAAGAATGGGCCGGGTACTTCATCTGAGCATTGCTCTCTCCTCTCTGACAAATCCTATAGCAAATGAAATACACCACAGGGATGACAACATGGATTTATCACAGCGTTGCACGCACGCTTCTGATCGCTCTTCCGCTGGCATTATAATTGGCACTTGAAGAATGTGCGATGAAGAAGCCCAAGGACACAGACGGCGCAGATCCAGACGTCTGCTCAGCTGCCGATCCAATAATGGACCGAAGGGTGAGAGAACGGGTGTGGTGTCGAGACTGAACGAAGAGCAGAGCTTTACCCCGGATTTACACCGGCTAACCGCTGCAGCTGAAGCTCGACGACACCGGAGGTGTCACATCACGTGTGTCAAACCCGAGGCCCGTGGGCCAAATCCGGCCCGTCGTAGCTTTTTATGTGGCCCTTTATATTCTATACTAAACACTAAATGTGCTTAAATGTTATTTTATCAATCAAATCAATGCAGTTTTTATCTGTTTACTGCCAAATTATATCAATAAGACCCTCTAGGTTCTCCCTCCACAATTATTGTGGAAATTCACGTAAAATTAACAAATGATGTATTTTTTACGCTAATACATAATTGGGAGTTTATTGCAGATTTTTCTCAAAAATTGTCAAAAACTTTCTTACTTGTACCAAACAGCTGCCTCAACCTTAATTGATGTCAGATTATAGTCCATGATCTGTATAAAAAGTCGCATTTACCGTCATAAATAAGTGCAATTATTTCCAAATTAGCTCATTAACTTTGATTTCTATTGCAAAAAATGACAAAAAGTATTCGGCGGGCCGGATTTGGCCCATGAGCCTCGAGTTTGACATGTGTTTCAACAGTTTATGTTTTATCAGTACATTCTGGCACAACTGGCCCTTTAAGAGCCTTCAGGATCTTGATTTGGCCCACAGTGAGTTCGACGCCACAGGTTCAGGGCGTCTCTTTCAGACACAACATGGATTTTCAAGGTCAGCTTTGTTCCCTTTCACACATGAAGCAAACGAGTTTCCGATCTCGCAGAGACAAACCGAGTTACAAAAAGAGAGAAAGCTGGATAACTTCATAACTACCAAGGTGATCTGAATTACTTTCATCTGCAGCCATTCAAACTGCAAGCGTAGCAGTTATATACCATTTATCACATCATGGCTGCAGACATCATCAGAATTTGTTGAGGAGCTGGAAGCTGTCGGGGTATTCGCTGAATGACAGGACTTTCACTCACTCCCCCCATTAACACAGACAGGATTTCATCAGTTTCTGCAAAGAATGAGCATCTACTTTTTATGGTTTTATTTTTACCCCAGTTGCAGATATTTCCACATAAATAAATGTGATTTAAATAAAGCAAAACATAAGCCACAAGTTGCCACTTATGGTTTTTATTTGCCATTTTAAATCTGCTTTCATTTTATGGAATGTGTGCCGTGACGCGCTTTCCCTTTTATGGGATGTAAACCAATTTAAAACACAAAATATAGATCCATTACTTGTTTATTTTTATGTTCTGATTATCTGCGCCTTACTAAGATTACATTTAAAGGGGACGTATTCTGGAGAATTCACATTTTTGTGCTTTCATTTGGGTTTCTCAGCTTATAAAAACACCCAGCCGTCTTTTGGCAGTACGTTTATGCTTTTTGCTAAACGAAAAGTGAGCCGTTTCAAAAACCTCCATAATGTAACGTAACGAATCAGCAGGAACTGTCTGTCGCCTAGCAACCAGCGAAGTCCAACCCGTTACCCAGCAACCCAAGCTGTGNTGCAACACGTTTGGTTCTGTATGAAAAGACAAGAGTCTTGTTGTTGACTTAGCATCCTCAAACCACTTGCTGCATTCTTGTAGGTTGTGCAGCAGCCTCCACTTCTGCTTTTCAAAGATAGTACAGCTGTGTAATTGCGCATCTGTTTGCAGTCATTTTCATGTGGGCGTACATGTTGAGTTGGAGGGCGTGTCCAGCAACAGATTATTTAGATTTAAAGTGACAAAAAGAAAATCAATTGGTACTAATTTTGAAATATTTGCTCTTATTGACAGTAAATGCAACTTTTTATATAGATCATCAGTTCACATCAGTTAAGGCTGAGGCACCTGTTTAGTACAAGTAAGAAAGTTTTTGACAAATTTTGAGAAAAATTAGCAATAAACTCCCAATTATGAATAAGTGCAAAAAAGTTGTTGATTTTGTGTGAAATTCCATGATATCTCTCAAGAAACTGGAGGGACTGGTTGATATAATTTGGCAGTAAACAGATAACAACTCCATTGTTTTTATTGATAACATAACATTTAAGCACATTTAGAGTTTAGTCTAGAATCCAGAGGGCCACATAAAAAGCAACGGCGGGCCGGATTTGGCCCACGGACCTCGAGTTTGACACATGCTCTAAAACGACTCAAAATGGGCAGAACCGATTAGACTAAAATCTCATTACCTAAGAATCATTCAGTCCAGGTGTGAGTCTCTCAAATGTTGTCCAAAATCAACTGACATAGATGTAGAGCAGATGATTTCTGAAAGTCCTCAGCCAGACAAATATTCTGTTTTGACTATTATCTAGTCAGTGGAAGTAATTCAACTTTTCTCCCTCGTGAAGAAATCCAGGAGCATAATATCAATCAGCCGCCCTCTGCTGCTGCTGTCAGATCGATCACAGCAGAAGTTATGCCCATCCAGGCCTGTTCTGACTGAAAGTCTGCTGTGCTCATTTAAAGTCCAAATCGATCAGAAACAATAACGTCAAGTTAGGACAAAATATCAGGAAAATCCAGCCTTGTAATTTGGAGCTCTGGCAAGATTCAGCTTCACAGGAAGAAGCTTGTTTCAGGGTTTGAATTAAACGCATGATTGGAAAAAAATAACATTTTATCTCAATGTGACCAAATAGCAGGCAGATCAGAAAACCTGCTGACAGACAGTATAAGCTTTTATAATTTTAAAGCTCAATAAAAAAAAGAAACTAATTTGAGATCATAATTCAATTCATTCCAGTTTAACATCGATAACTGAAACAAATCTACATTTTACCTTAGTTTTCTCTTTAGTGTTCAGTATTGTAAATTACATTTATTCTCTCTTTTTATGAAGAATTTCTGACAGAAGGAAGATGTTTGTTCAATATTTATACCATGTGTCAAACTCGAGGCCCGTGGGCCAAATCCGGCCCGCTGTAGTTTTTTATGTGGCCCTTTAGATTCTAGACTAAACACTAAATGTGGTTAAATATCATGTTATCAATCAAACCAATGCAGTTTTTATCTGTTTGCCTCCAAATTATATCAGTCAGTCCCTCCAGTTTCTTCAGAATTATCGTGGAAATTCGCACAACTTTTTTGCACTAATACATAATTGCAGATTTTTCTCAAAACTGTTCAAAAACTTTCTTACTTGTACTAAACAGCTGCCTCAGCCTTAACAGATGTCAGATTATAGTCCATGCTCTATACAAAAAGTCGCATTTACCATCAAATAAGCACAGATATGTCCAAATTACAAATCACAAGAAGTATCACGAAATCCTGGAGGGACTGAGAGATGTTCAATAATATTTCATTTGAATAATTCATTGATATTTCAGCAGTTTGTGATCAGGTTTTATCAATTCATTCAGCCACAACCGGCCCTTTAAGAGCATTCAGGATCTTGATTTGGCCCGAAACAAAAATGAGTTCAACACCGCTGTGTTATACATTATTTCCATTAGTTTTTATTCAAAGTATTTATTTGAATAAAAATATCCCACTTTATTAATAAGCCCAATAAATGATCTGACACTCTGAATTTGAGGTTTTTATTATCCACATAACTAGAAATAAAGCCTTAAGATATTCCACTCTATGTGTGATGAATCTATATGCTGTGTGAGTTTCACTTTCTGATATGAGTGACAAAAAATATTGAACCTTTTTGAAGCTGTATGTGAAATACAAAGTGGGGCTGCACTGAAACATGAGGGAGGCCTTCAGCAGACCCAGCGCTGTCCCTGTCCGCTCCCGTCCGCCTGTGGCCTTGGGAAAAAAGCGAAACGTGAGTCCACTTCCCAAACACAAATCTTCCAGCCCAGGCTGGAGTATTCATGCCAAACGGTTGCAGGCTGCGCTTCAGGCTCTCCGTGAAGCTGGACCTCCACTCCCATGCAATCTCTCAATTTTGACGCTGGCGCGTCTGCCTGCTGATCCGACGCAGCAGCAGCTCAGCGTTAATGGAAAGCGTAGGGGTGTTAGAGTGCATTTTAAATCTTAACCAACATGACAGGATTATTGGTAAAAACACCCGTCAGTCAATCAGTTACTCTAGTTTCTTGTGATTCACACAAAATCAACAGAGACCGCACATCTCTGAGAGTATCTCCTTCACAATAATCAATAAATCAATTAATCCATGCTCAGTAATATCCATTTGCATGACTTTTGATTGATTTTTCTCTTTTTCCCAAGAACTGGATTACAAAAGTCTTCAGCTAGCCCTTTTTTATTTTGTTTACAGAGACTTCATAATTCATTTTATTTGTTGTTTATGTTGTTTTGTTTACTTGTTTACTTTGGATATTAAAAATTTCTTCCAGTTCTGCTGTTAAATGTTCATTACAATGTGAAGTTTGAGAATGTGTTCTTGCATTATTATGCTTTTATTACTATTATGTTACTTTAAAATGGTCTCAAAACAACAATTGACAATTTGTTATCATGACAGGCCTATTTGTGAGTTTATTAAAAATGTTCCGCTAAAATGGGCAAAAAAAACATTGAGTGTATGCTAACTCCCACCTGTAGGTGGCAGTATTTTTTACATCGACTCCTCTGGTGCCTCAACCTTATTTGACGTTATCTGATAGTCTGTGATTGATGTGGTGAGTAACAACAAGTGCAAATATTGGAAAAGTCCTCGCAAATATTTCTAAATTAGCAACACAAAATCTGAGTATGATTCCAAAAAAAGTCACAAAAACAATAATTTAAAAATATGTTCAATATTATTTAATTCTAAGTACTTATTGGATGCAGAGACAGTTATTTATTAATATTTTAAAAGTTTGTTAATGGGTTTTATCAACAAATTCTGGCACAACCAGACAGAATAATCTTTATTTGACCAAAAACAAACATGAGTTTGTTTCACTGAGCCACTTGTCGCTTATATTTCTGGTTATTAGCTTAAATTTAATTATTTTTTTCTGCCATGTTGCAAGATTTCAGATACACTGCAAAACAGAAAATAAGACAACAAGGATTTTTTTTTAGTAAGAGGTTTGTTTTAAGTAAATAATTCCTTAATATCAATGAAAAAGTACTGGTACTTCCATTGCCAGATTATTTCACTTATAACAAGACATTTTTCCCGTGTTACAAATAAATATTTCTGCCAATGAAACTAGTACTTTTTCATCAATATTAAGGAATTATTTACTTAAAACAAACCTCCATTTCTTGCTAAAATATTCCTTGTAAGTTAGTCTTTTTTTGAGTGTACTAAAACTAGACTAAAAATACTTGGTAAGATTTTGTGTTTTTGCAGTGTATAAGTATGTTGTAATTTTTAGAATTGGTGTAACTTAATGAAATGTTTTTCCTGCTATTTTTGTTGGTTTTTATGTCGGTTTCATGTCTATAGTTGGTTTAATCCAAATTAGTTGGTAGGTAATGACTTTTTCTGGTGGTCCAGTTTATTTTCTCACAGGGAAAACTCGAGCTAATCATTTTTTACGATATTTTCTGATAGATAGAGCGAATATCTGAGGGGCCAAGAGCCTCCCAGGTGGTGGGCAGCGCCGCTGCCAGGCATGGCTGCTTGCATCCAGTTTTTCCACCACCACCAAACGCCTGCTGTGCCACAATTAGCAGTCATTAGCAGTTCTGAGGTACTGGGGAGATTGTCAGGGGGTTGCAGAGCAGAGGTAGGGGATAGACTGGAGCGCCATGGCGAGCTTACAGCGCTCATCAACACTGCATCTCCATCCCAGCAAACACAGTTAATTTGATGTCTGTGAATGGTCAAGACTGTAAAAAAACACAAATTCACAAATGTGGTGTCTCCATTGAAGAAGAAACTCAATTAAAGTCACATGTGAATAAGTCTGTTCAAAAAAAATATGTGCCATGATCCTCCTACCATTTCCTGTCGTCGTCTTCATCATTTCCATAAGTAGTAACATCCAGTTGCTGATCACAAGACGAAAAGCCTTTTGTGAAATACACTAGTTTGGATAAAGCTAAAAAAAAAACATCTGAGCACAAAAACTTATCAAAAAATGATGCATTTCCATGAAGCAAACTTATTTCTGTAATACCAAATTGTGCAGTTATATGGTCAATGGAAATATAGCTACTGATTAAAAACAAAATAATCAGAGAAAGTACGTATAACGGACTGAAACTAATGAGATGGAGAACTTCACACAAGCTGCACAAGTCGGGATCAACAAGTGGATGTCACAACTGGCGGACGAAAAAGAGGACAGGAAGTTGTAGGAGGATGTTTTTCTAAATGATTTATTCACAGATGAGTTTAAGTGAAACGCCACAATGAAACATATGAGTGCTCACACCACAAAAACGCAATTTCACACCACAATTGTGAAATTGTGTTTTTTTCAGAATATTGCCAAAGTTTTGCAGACATTTGTAATGGAAATGCAGCTAGTCCAGAAAACTACAAAGATGTATTCTTAGGAAGAGGTATTACTCTGTAACACATTTATTGGTGCTGCAGATCTTTAAAAGCCATCAACACTGCAAAAGCACAAAATCTTACCAAGTGTTTTTGGTCTAGCTTCTAGTGCAAATATCTTAGTGAACTTTAAATAAGACAAACTAACTTTTCAGCAAGATATAGAGGCTCATTTTAAGTAAATAAATGATTAATATTGGTATTAATATTTTGCTTATAACAAGAAATTTTTCCTGTGTTATAAGTTAATTGATCTGCCAATGTAACACACACTTTTTCATCAATATCAAGAAACTATTTACTTGAAAACAAGCCTCTATATCTTGCTGAAAAGTTACTTATAGGTTAGTTTGTCTTATTTTAACTATAAGACAAACAAAAAACTAGAAACTAGACCAAAACTACTTTGTAAGATTTTGTGTTTTTTGTCTAAAGAAGCGTAACAGATAATAAGAGCAGGATGAAAGGTTCTCATCCTCAGCAAACCTTGATGCCTCTTCTAAAAGATAAAGTCCAACTCCATGGTCGAGCAAAGAGTGGCTGTGAAAATGACTTTGATGCATTGATGGAGGCAGAAGCAAAGTAACCTCTTTGGTTTTTATGGCAGGAGAGTGGCAGCTTGTCCTTTGCCTCAGCTCTCCCCGGGTCTCCGAGCGGCAGGACGGCACCATCTCATCTCTCCTGCTGTGATTTGTGCGTCCGATCACAGAGGCGGCCACTTTCACAGCTGCTACATTGTCAGGGCTAAGCGGGATATGGCATGTGGAGCCACTGCTGTGTGTATTTCTCTGCGTGTTGGTGTGGAGTTGTGTAGCTATCTGTGAAAGGAAGACATTAATTTGCTGTATCATTTCATGCTGGGACAGTCGGCCCCTTCCACACAGACACTTTTTTTCCTTCGCTCTAAAGCTATGGCTCTATAGCTGGCCTGTCTGCCATAATAAACAACCTGCGTTGGAGAACTGAATTTAAACCAGGGCCATATTGCATATTTCTCTACATGAGGTTGGGGGAGGGGTTCGGGGAGAGAAACATCAATAAAGATGACACCGTTTAAGAGGCAGACAACCTTTACAAAAGAGCGGTGGGTTTAATGGGCTGATCGCGTGGCTCATAAACCACAGGCACAGCCGACCACAACCAAGAGTCGGCTTTACAAACGACTGCAGCAGAGAAATGATGCAACACTGGATGCTTTTGCATGAGTCAGTAAGAGAGTTACACCTTCAAGAAATCACAGGAACCAGACCCAAGTGGTGCAACGCTGCGTTTGGGTGGATTCTGTTTAAACATTTCCCAAAGTATAATCCTCCAGATATGTGGAAGTGGACAAACTTTACTTGATTCCTCTAAAGAATAGAGCTGATTGCACAGAAGACGAAGGCAACAACTTCCGAGGATAAGTTTCTCCCAAAACAATCAGTCATAAAGTTTTGAATGCAGACACTCGGGTTAAAAGAAACGAGTGTGAAAAATCTAAAAAAAAAACAAACAACCCAGGATAAAGCGGCTATGCAAAAATCAGCCGCATCATCGTCATCGCTGGTTTAATTTACATATAGATACCAAAAACTAAAGAAAATCAAAGTAAAAACATCCAATAGACCTTTCATTGGTTAAAACAGTTTTGGTTCAAACATTATTCATGGGTTGTGTTTAAAATCCTTGTCAGGGCAAAACAATTCTGGTTGGTTGGTTGGTTGGTTGGTTGGTTGGTTGGTTGGTTGGTTGGTGAGTCAGTCGGTGGGTCGGTGGTTTTGGTTGGT
>NW_006800151.1:942797-944417 GCF_000485575.1 Poecilia formosa
TTGTCAGGGCAAAACAATTCTGGTTGGTTGGTTGGTTGGTTGGTTGGTTGGTTGGTTGGTTGGTTGGTTTGGTTGGTGAGTCAGTCGGTGGGTCGGTGGTTTTGGTTGGTTGTCTTTTGGCAATAAAAGTGGATGATGTTTCAAATCAAAAACACGTTTGGCAAAAGAAAATGCCTTAGGCCATTATTTTAGGAAGGTGATGATATTTATAACTTTAATAGGTCAAAAAAGAACAAAAGAACTTGAGGAAACACTACAGAGAAATTGACTTTTGTTGTGATATGTTGTGAATAATTTAGTAAAGAAACATATTTTTTAAGTTAAGTTAAAGTCAAAGTTTAATCTTATTTCATTTTCATAAGAATATAAAATGAAGTCCTTTCCTAACATGAAAGTACATATCTGCTTTCAACTATGTATAAAGTGAGTTTCATTCTTTAAATTAAATTGACTATGATTTGACAGTTATGACTGATCTGATTTGCTTGTTCATACAGACATTCCTCTGCTAACTTAGACTCCATGTATTTCCCCTGGTTGGAGCTGAATGCCGATTAGAAATAAACAGCTTCTCTCTGATTAAAAACTACCCTCTAGAAGTAATAACTTAAATATTCTAACTGAACCCTTATATGTTATGATTGACAACAAATCCAATAAAAAAATCTGAAGTTAATCAAAAAATCAAAATAAAATTAAAGTCTGTATATCCAAACCCTGATTAAGCTTATTTGTCTAAGAGCTCCATTGTTGCCCAACTCTACAGGCTAATAACAACAATTACGTTCCTTGTCTCGGGAGAGCGCTTCCATCTGAACTGCAATATAAATGAAGCTCATGAATTTCCATGTGGCGCCGAGCCAAGATAAACACGGAAATAATCAACCCCACAAAGAAGCTGGCACCTCAAGATGCCATTAATTGAATATTATTTGGCTACGACAACTCTTATGTAAATCATGAAAACCAAACACCCGAAAGCACGTGTCAAACTCGAGGCCCGTGGGCCACATCTGGCCCGCCATAGTTTTTTATGTGGCCCTCTAGATTATAGACTAAACACTAAATGTGGTTAAATATGTTATCAATCAAATCAATGCAGTTTTTATCTGTTTACTGCCAAATTATATGAATCAGTCCCTCCAGTTTCTTGAAAATTATCATGGAAATTCACACAAAATCAACAAATCCTAATAAATAATTGGGAGTTTATTGCAGATTTTTCTCCAAAATGTTCAAAAACTTTCTTTCTTGTACTAAACAGGATAAATCCAGGATAAATTTATCCTATGGGAGACTAATAAATTATCTGTCTGTCTGTGCAGCTGCCTCAGCCTTAATTCATGTCAGATTCATGTCCATGATCTATATAAAAAGTCACATTTACTGTCATAAATAAGAACAAATATTTCCAAATTAGTACCACAAAAATGTCACAAAATCCTGGAGGAACTGAAAAGATGTTCGATAATATTTTAATTTTAAGATTCATTGATATTTTAATATTTTGTGATCAGGTTTTATCAACACATTGTCATGAGGGGTGTTGGTTGGTGGTGAGGAGAGACGCTAAGACCCAGGTTATGGTGAAGATGATGAGTTTAATGGAGGAAAACGCTC